>NC_091020.1:35212500-35290000 GCF_041296385.1 Aphelocoma coerulescens
GAGCCACCGCGTGCTGCCGCTTCCACCCGGGCTGCCAAATTCCAGCGCACTCAGAGGATGACCCGCAGCAACCCCATTTCAGGCTTGGGTGTCTCTTCGGCAGAGGCTGCCAATTAGAGAAAGTGGTGCCAAATTATTTGGCAGATTTGTGCCACGGACAGACAGCCAGTCCTAGACTTGCGCCGGTTTCCTTGAAGTAATTACCATGACAATAACGCGAACTTGAATAAAGAAAACATTTTTCTGGCAGAGTAGAGGGGCGTGAGAAGAAGGGGATGGGGAGCTGGAGACAACTGATCCTGTTTTGCTGGCGAAATGTTTGATTTGGCCCATGACGCCAAGTTGGTGGCTGAAATGGCATCTGCCACTGCCTCTGCATCTGCCGAGCGCAGCGGTGCCGCGCGGAGCTCAGGGATCGGGCGGCATCCAGTGACAGAGGACACAGTGCAAAGTCAGAGCTACCCAGCCCTGCCCTTCTTTGCCTCTCTAAAGACTGAACAGGGAAAAGCAGCACCAGAAAATGTGTGGGTGGAGAGCTTCTGGGGTAGAGATGCTGGGTGACTCCTGGGAGAGCTCTAGTGTTGAATGACCCAAATTTCTTCACCGAAAGGGTGGTCAGGCATCAGAACAAGCTACCAGGGCAGTGGTGGAGTCACCATCCCTGGAAGTGTTCAAAATGCTTGTGGATGTGGCACTTGGGGACATAGTTTGGTGATTAATTTTTGGACCTTATGATCTTAGAGGCCTTTTCCAGCCTAAATGGTTCTGTGATTCTGTGAAATGGCCAAGCAGGGGATGGGGATGTTGGAAGCTGGTGAAAGAAGAGTGGCCTTCCAGGGTGCTGAACACCTGCCCTTCCTGCCTGTCTTTCCCCGCATTTCTCCTGTATCCATCCCCAGGAAAACCAAGCCGTGCTCACAGGTCTTGCAGTGAAGGGAAAGCAGCACTGTGTTGTCCATGGTTCCAGCACCACATTTGCTGTGGCCCCAGGGGCTCTTCAGGATCTAAACCATCCATGGAGAGAACTGGGGACAACCTCTCTGGTCACACTCGGACCAGCAGTTGTGGCTGCCCCATCCCTAGAAAGTGTCCAAGGCCAGGTTGCACAGGGCTTGGAACAACCTGGGCTAGTGGAAGGGTGGAACTGGATGATTTTAAGGTCCCTTCCTACCCAAACTATTCCAGGATTATATGAAATCCCATCTCTGTCCTGGTAAAGGGGTGGGCTACCCCAGGTGGGGCACAGCAGAAATCTCCCACGTGAATCCCTGCCCTGCTCCTGCACAAGGATATTTAATTCTATCCCGAAACAAAGGCAGTTGTCGCTCGCTGCCTCTGGAACACGGCTGGGAAAAGTAGACTGTCAAGGGGAGTTTACTTCCTTTGTTAATAAAAGAGAAGAAAAAGAGTTTATGGATCTTTTCCTGAATATGAATATTAAATAGACTAGTTGTGGGAACCCTGATTTTAATTTCCTATGTCTTTATTTGGAATTCTACTCCCTCTTGGAAAGGTGTCTACTTAAATATAGGGGGAAAGGGAATTTAATGAATTACAAAAAGGGTTATTTTACATGGAAAATGTGTATTCCTGGCTATTTCCATTTAAAGAACATGACATTAGTGTGGAAATTGCCCCTTATGAACAGGTCATTAATGTCAACTCTACTAAAACTGACATCACCTGCTACTATTTTAATTGTGTGTTTTACTAATGCTAACCATTTTCCTGACAATAGAACCCCCCTAAGCTTAATGAATCTTTGCAGAATACATAAACCAAGGTCAATATGTAAGAAATGCCTCAAATGTTAAGAAACTCTCCCTGTGAAGCTGAAAGAAAAGTTTATTATTCTTTTACATTGAAAAGAATAAGAGCAAAAATAGAAATCCTACAAAATATGTTTTCCAGATCATCATATATAAAAAGCTTTGATGCTTCTGGGAAATCTTTTCGATTAGCTACTATTTTATATGAAGAAAAGGACTTATTTTACCTGCTTACATTTCCAAGATTTATTCCTTATTTTCCAATACAAGTGGCATATTAAATAAAAACCAAAAATCCCAAGTACTTCCTTAGTGTCATATGTAACAATCACATTTTTTTCCCATGGTTTGGGGGTGGGAGGTGGGGGGGGGGGGGGTGGAAAGAGAGAAAATGAAATCCAGATTTGTAATTCCTAACCGGAGAAATTCGATCCTTTCCAATGTTTAAGTAATATTTCCTGTAAAACATACGAGGCCATCTGCAGAGCTGTTTCCAGACACATTTTGAAGTGGCAAGGGCAACTGAAAGAGACCCAAATGGAGGCTGGCATTTCACCTCTGGGAGATGGAGCATTAAAGGTTTCGAAAAGCTAGTTCTACAATTTTACAAAGTATTCAACCACTGCATAGTTCATAATTTGTTTAATTTACCTACCTTTTATAGGTATGGGGAGGGGGAAATCCGCTCTGTAAGAGACAGTGTAAAAACCAAGACAGCTGTAAAAAGCTAATGTACAGCTATCAAGAATGCTTCATGATTTCAGCTGATTGAAAATGTATTTTATTGTTTACAGGCCAAAATGTTCCCCTAGAAAAACTGTGCAGAGTGAAACATATTTGGGGAGACAACAGAAACACCGAACCCTTTTTGCTATTTAAGTCTATTATGGAATTTTGTTTTATTGTTGATCTCCAGGGTCACCTTATGAATTCATGTTAGTAAAATGTTACGGCCTCACTATAATATTCACTTTGTGGAAGGGTCTGCATTTAGCAAATCTCATCCGAGATCGAATATAAATGAGAAACTTGCATCTCTCTTCCAGGAATATATTTTAGACTGTTTTCTCCCCCTTTTGGAATTACAGACAGATTCTAAAATTGAATTCTTTTTCTTGTGCCAGGATTGGGTAAAATGACTGAACACTTCGGCTTACCTTTGATACATGTCTTAAATTTAAAATTTGCATCGCTCAAATAGTTAACTTCAGGGCCAGATTCTGCCCTCAGCTGTGCATATTTGGGAACCCCATTAACTTCCCTGGAAAATAATGTTATACTGTTTGGATGCACTGGAATGAGATACATTACAGTGTTACCTTCTGTCATTCCCCTGTAAAACTCAGTCTTTGCTGCAATTTTTATTTTGCTGGCTGGTGTAGCCCTTTTATTCTGTCAGTACCAACTGGCCTGCTGGATATTTGTACCTGTCCTCTCACGTCTCTGGTTGTGCTGTTAAGATTAAATACGACGAGTAGAATAAAGCTGGTAGTGCCCATGAAATTTAAAAATTGTCGTCTGGTTGGGTTTTTTTAACCATGTTTGCAAAGGAATTTCTGTAGCTCAAATGGTTTCAGTCCGAACTGGGTGCACGTGGGGAGAGGCAGTTGCGGGTCTCTGCCCCACTCAGCCCCTCCTTGGAGACCCGGGACTCCAGCAGTTTTTGACAATATTGTGTTGAGTGAAATGTTCTCCAAGAGTGGAAAATTCATGGCATGGTTTGCTCCAGTGCTCATTTATTAATAAAATTAAATTTATTTCGGTTTCCACACAGTGCTTCTGTCTCTGCTTTTCATCTCTGAGGTGGAAGAGCCCTCTTTTGTCAATTTTCTTGGCTTCACACTAATTCCTCTCTGTGTAGACACCAGAGGCAGGAGGATCCCACCAGGAGGCTGGTGCTCCCACTCATTCAGAGATCTAAATCCTGTGGGATAATTTGGGGTTTGGAGAGATGATCATTTTCACACAAAGCACTGGGTGAGTTATTACAGCCTCTCCTTGGCACCCCCAGTGCTGCCATGGGCCCCCAGACCTCACCATCCTGAAAATGGGCACTTGCACCCCTTCCCTCAGCTTGTCTTAATTCTTCCTGTTCGAGCAGGATTAATGACACTGAATTTCAAAATTAACACAAAGTGAGTGGGAAGACACTTAGGAAACCATTTTCCATCTTAAAGGGGGTTTCATTTGTGGTATCTTGCCCATCCCACCGGCTGCTTTTGGCTGGCAGTGCCACGGCCTCACGCTCTCTGATCCCACACGAAACCAGAAAAGAGCCTTCAAAAATGTCACTTCCATTTCCTCCCGAAAGCAAAACACTTCCTACAAGGAAAGCACACATTACAGCTGAATTATAAATGAGGGCTGGTACTTTTGCGAGGTACAAATCGCAGGCATTCTCCATATTGTTAGAATACCAATTTTATTTTCCTGGTGTGTAGTACCCGGTGCAGCGCGGGGTCCCCGGAGATGTGTGCGTCCTCCGGAGATTACTTCAGCATTGCATTACTGCTATCACATATCCATTACATATACTCTTTCAGACAAGTGGAAATGTTTTCACAAAAACAATCTGGAATCTTGGCTTAAAACCCAAGCTTGCTGTCAAGACAAACAGAGTAGCCTCAAAGAGGACTTATTTCTATTTTGTTCAGACAAGTATGTTGTTTCTGGATTATAATAAGGGGAAATATAGCAGCTATCAGTCTTCAGGTTATTTGACAAGCTTCCTCTGACAAAGCTAGAGGAATAAGCCTTGGCCCTGCAAACTCGTTCTCCTTCAGGTATTCCCTTTGGCTCCAGCACTTTTATTAGTGTGATTAAGGGCCACACACATGTTTACAGGACAGGAGTCGCAGGATGGGATGATGATGTATTTTCTCGGCTGTTACTTATTTTGCAAAGTTTTAAAAGCCTTTGCTGTGTGCAGAGCTTGTCTCTATCAGCCAGCGCTCTAAGAGCTTGTCCCATCACCTATCAAACAAGGTCAACGAGCAGGTTATAATCAGATGCCAAATAAACAAATGCAGACTTGAAATCAAGTGATTTACTGTCCATTTTCATTAAGTTCTTCCCAAGGAAGCTAACACTTTATGCAGCACAAGGGACCTGTGGAAAGGGTCAGCGGCCGTGCTGAAGCAAGACGTGGTGTGATGGTTTTCACCCAAATGGGCTTTAACGACACTGAGAGTGAAGGGAAAGCTGCCTTGTATGGGGAAAAGCGCCTGTAAACAGAGCAGCATCTCTTCACCTTGCCGAGAATTCTCCTTTGGAAAGCGCGTGGAGTTTTAATATTCATGTGTTTACATTACTCGGAGTTTTCTCCTCTAGACCAGAATTTTCCCTGTGCTGTTAGCTAAAAAAAAAAAAGTCTCAGGACACAGGAGTTTGTAGCTTCGTTATAAAACTCAGCCCATTTTAAAATTAGAATTTCAATTTGTTTAAGAATTCCAGCATGACGTGGGAGTGTGCCCAGGTAGCAGGACACCTTTGTGTGGTGAGGTCTGGCCTCAGTGGAAAAAAAAAGAGCAAAAAGCAGGGAGACTTTTAATGTGTCTTTGCCATGTGTTTTCCTAAGGGATGGTGGGACTGCAGCACAGTCACAGAGTGGTCTGCATTGGAAGGGACCTCAAAGCCCACCCAGTGCCAGCCCTGCCATGGCAGGGACACCTCCCACTGTCCCAGGCTGCTCCCAGCCCCAATGTCCAGCCTGGCCTTGGGCACTGCCAGGGATCCAGGGGCAGCCCCAGCTGCTCTGGGCACCCTGTGCCAGGGCCTGCCCACCCTGCCAGGGAACAATTCCTTCCTAATGTCTATTAACACACAAAATCCTGGTGTAACAACATCTCAGTGCTCTACTGGCCTGTTACACACAGGGAAGGGACTCCAGGTTTTGGCTCCATAAATCACAGCACTGGAGCACTGCTTGGGAAAGGCATGTCACTTGGAGAACACAAAGTATTGAGCAACTTGAATTGTTTTTCCATGAAGCTTATCCCTTGATAGCACTTTCCTTTCTTATATCTCCTTAATACAGCATAATTTCAATGTTTTCTAGGCAGAGTTATACTTATGATGCTCCTTTTCCAACATAATATTGGCTGCAATGTGGATGCACTGGCAAGAAGTTGTGGTTTGCTTCTTTGCCATTTTCTGATTCAAGTTCAAAACAGCAAATTTTCACATAACCTAGTCTGAAATTTTGCAAGTATCATTTACCACAACAAAAGCTTTGCCCTCAGTTTTCCTATATTTGTTTTCTAGATTGTTCCACTCCCATATTTCAGAAAATTTCCCAAATGAGACTGAGCCAAAAATTTTTTTTCTCTCTCTCTCTCTCTTTTTTTTCCTAAAGGTTGCATAAATATTTCACATGTATCTCCCTTTAATTAGATCATAACATTGTAAAGTGGCAAAGAGTTTTCTCTTTCCCCAAATTAGACATGAGAACCACAAACAAATTAATTTGTGTCTCAGGGTTTTGACTGGGCCTCTTGGCCTGCTCCAGCACTAATACAGGCACTCGTGACCCTCTGGATTTCAAACGCCTGAGGGTAAAAAGCAATTATAAAAACATGACTCTCCCAGATCAGCTTTTGAATCTGCCTTGTCTCTGTTTTATTGATGGGAGATTGAAGGAAGATTCAAATCAGCTATCCTTCATTTCTTTACCAGCAGCAAAATACAGAAATCATTAGCTTTTTCTGTGTAAATGACTTTGTCCTGCTTTATTATTCAAAACTGGCTGGCCATTTCACTTGGAAAAAACACATTGAATATTTATTTCAAGTTTTGGTACTTGTAAATAGTACTGTGCTTTGCACCTTATTTTCTTTTTTCTTTTTCAGACTGATTTTTTATAACAATTAGAGCTGGCAACTAATTAATATGGGTTTTTTTTTAATAGCTAAAGAACACACACTGATGTAAATTAGGATGATCTTGCTCTCATAGGTCTATAGTCATTGTAAGGAAGCCCTGCTGCACAACCATTTCCCAAAAAATCAGGGGAAATAATTAAATATCTAGTTTATTTTATTTCTCTGTGTGATTGCTGATTTTCATTTAGTGATAAGTGAGGGTGGGATGAGAACAAACTATTCTCCTTAAACCCCAGTGTAATTACATCTCCTTATGGTGGTAAGTGTAATCAGATCCCGAAAATGGGAGAAGAAGAGGGCTTGATTTAGAGAGGACGAAAGAGGAGAGAGGCAGTGGGAAATGCTCTCAGATCAGGCAGGCTTGGAGAGGAAACTGGTCTGAGGAGGGCTTATATTTTTTAATGAGTCTAAATTATAGAATTATTAAGGTTGGAAAAGAGCTCCAAGATGCCTGAGCCCAACCTTTGACCTAAGGTTGGATCCTTTCGATTCCACCGGATGGATCAATGTGGGAACACTCCCAGGGTGTGAGGCATGAGGGGGGGAGGATCTCCATGTGTGGGGATCCATCAAGGATGGCCCTTTGCTATTTTAAACACAACAATCCTGAAAAGCATCAGTTGAGGTTTGTGCAGCTCCAGAAGGGAAAGTGTGATGAGAGGGTGTCATTTGCTCGGCAGAAGCTGAAGACCTGGGCTAAAGAAAATCCTTCCTTTTCACCCAGTGTGGGTGATGACACCTGAGTGTGGGAGGTGCTTTGTCCCTGTGCCAGGCTCAGCAGGCTCTTCTTATTTCTCTTTCTATTCAGAATAACGTGAGGGTTGGACTTTGACTTCAATCCAAGTGACAGCACAGTCCACGCTGTGGGTGGGTCACATTTCCGAGGCATCAGATAAATCCAAAGGACTCCAGGTGTAAAGGTGGAGTCAACAGTTTGTGTCCAAGTGAGCTCAGCCTCTGGCCAATCTGTCACCTTTCTAAATCCTCCTGGGCTGGTCTTGCAGATAAAAATTCTGCATCGCTCAGATGGGGGCTTTTTAAAATGACACAAGGCAGACATTCAATTTTAAGAAGCTGGAGCTTTATTTTTGGAATCCTAGAATGTGTATGGAATTTAAAAAGCCTAAAGCCATAATGTTTTACTGCTCCTTTGATAAAATTTATATTTAATCATATCTTAAAAACTGTTCTCATTCTGCCACTTGATGTTACCAACCAAGCGGAACCCATCAATGCAACACTATCTATCAGCCCTTCTTTTATTTCACTCTCCTGCAACTCCTTTTTAATGGCACATCCGTTAATGAATTACACTGGAGTTTCTGGGAAGTCCAAATGAAAATCGTGCTCCTGCTGAAGATGGGTCTGTTAACCCCAGGTTTTTCATTTGTTGGAACCAAAATGCTGAATCTGACACATTTATGTTGCAAAACCTCCAGTACAGACCAATCTTTCAGTCCTTTGTCTTGAAGGTGGGTCATCTGGAAGTTGTGTAGTGGACTTTCTCCATTGTCTTCAGATCGTGGAATGGTCTGTGTTAGAAGGGACCCCAAAGCCCATCCAGTGCCACCCCTGCCATGGCAGGGACACCTCCCACTGTCCCAGGCTGCTCCCAGCCCCAATGTCCAGCCTGGCCTTGGGCACTGCCAGGGATCCAGGGGCAGCCCCAGCTGCTCTGGGCACCCTGTGCCAGGGCCTGCCCACCCTCCCAGGGAACAATTCCTGCCCAATCTCCCATCCAGCCCTGCCCTCTGGCACTGGGAAGCCATTCCCTGTGTCCTGTCCCTCCAGCCCTTGTCCCCAGTCCCTCTCCAGCTTTCCTGGAGCCCCTTTAGGCCCTGGAAGGGGCTCTGAGCTCTCCCTGGAGCCTTCTCTTCTCCAGGTGAACACCCTCAGCTCTCCCAGCCTGGCTCCAGAGGGGCTCCAGCCCTTGGAGCATCTCCATGGCCTCCTCTGGATCTTCATCTAAAGATCTGCATTAGAAGAAGGAGTTTAGGAAACCCTTCAAGAAAATGTGGGAATGTTGTGTGTGATGATTGACAGCCCAGGCCGATAAGGATGAGCCACTCATCAGTAACTTGGCTGAATTTCAAATGCTGCCCAATGCTGATGGTGGTTTTAAGACTACAGAGGATTTTAAGCAGAGGGATACAGGTCTCTTTCTCAAAACTCTGTCTTTAAAACAATAGTTAGACTAATTAAAACCTTTTCTAAGCTCTCCCTGCAGCTACACCTGTTAACTCTGCTCTTGTCCTGTTGTGGGATGTGTGTCTGGGGATAGACCCTGGGCTTTGTCAATGTGTCGTTCATGTAACTGTGGCAAGAATGAGTTAAATCACTTCTCTCCATGTTTTTTCAGAACTGAAACTTGTCCAGCAAAGTTGGTGGTCTCCATAAGAAATTCAAACTCTCTGCTGACCAAGTGAAAACACACATGTGCATGTATCAGACATATACATAATCTTGGCTGAAAATCAGCATCAGTGACAATTTCACTCAGTGAAATCTTAATTTTGATCCCTGCTCTTAAAAATTGTGTTTGTCTCAGGAATTTTACTTAGAAGACCTTTTAGCCTTTTAGCACCAGACCAGCTTCACAAGTTGTTAATAATTTTCCCTTGTGAAGACGCTCCTTTTTTATTCCCACATAAACTGGAATTAAAATTCCCATTTATCCACATTTACATGTCAGAAAGTTGGGGGATTTTGTAAATTCTTTCCCTTTTCCTCAGAAATATCCAGCATGGACCACGCTGCTAAAAAGCCACCGGACTGTTGGCAATCACACATTCCAATGTAATTCCTTTAAATAGAAAGGATTTGTTCTTACTTTTGATAAACACATAAGTAAAAGTCTGGTCTTTTCATTCCTGTCTCTTTTCCTGGAGGACCAGGGGATCTCCCAGGGCTGTCTGTTCTTTTCCTCTGTGCTTTGCAGGCGGGGGAATCGCGCGCCAGACTCGGCTCCGCGGTCTCTGAAGAGGCAACATTAAAGTCAGCACTTGACTGCGGTGAATTTTACAGGATTTTTCCCCCAACTCTGATACTGATATCTTTTAAGTGAAGGGAGTAAATGAGGAATCTTTCTCTAAATTATTGACTGGGTGTCTAGCGAAGAGATGAATGAAAAATATCTTTATCCCTGCTAAAGGTTTAGGTGAATTGAGTTAATCTTGTGGCTTCTGCTGTGACCCTTTCCAGTATTGTTTAGGGTGAGCTGAGCATGTGAGGAGGATTGGTGTGGGGGAGAGGAAATATAGCCTAAATGTTGATGCTAAAGACATGAGAAGAGTTTTTCCATGTTCCTAAATAATTTTTCTATGAATCAGGAGAGAGAAAGAGGAGGAGGGAGTTGAATTAAAAACCAAACGACTTGGCATTTCTTTTCTTTCCTCTTTCTGCTCTCTCAGCATTTTGCAGTAATAATTAAGGCATTTCAGGTTGAAAATTTGGGGGTGAGCAGTTAAACGAAAGCCCCAGTAAAAGACAATTTTATCAGCAGAAGCTGAGAGCCCACGGAAGGTCCTGCAAGGTCCAGAAAGGTCCCACAGAGCCAGGGACATCTCTGGTCTGCATGGACCCAGCAGGAGCTGCTGGGAAAGGCTCAAAGCAACTCAGCTCACTCCCAGGCTTATTTTTTGGACAGTCTGAACTTATTCTGGAGGAAAAAAAACAAAGGTAAGGGAAAATATATAAATAGTTGTGTATTTTTAGGGAAATTTGGGAAGGAAGGAAGACACCGTGACCGGTTTTGTTCTTCCAGTAACGTCTCCGTCTTTCATGTCAGTAAAAGAAGACTTTAAAAATCTACTTTTCTGTGTATGTAGAGTTCCTGCGATACAAATTTGATCACATTTGCAAGGATTAAAGGATTTGATGTGCAGAATACGTTCTCTTCCCAAGCATGACAAATGGAAGCAATTTACAGATGGCTTCTGAATATTTTCCTGAAATTATTTTCCTGTTCTGTTTTGGTTTGGCTTTTTGTTTTGTTTTGTTTTGTTTTGGGGAGGGTTTTTTTGTGTTTTTTTCTTTTTCTTCTTGTGTGCCACTGGAGATCAGCATATTTTTAGACATTTAAGCAGTCATAATGTCAACACAGGGGCTTAAAAAGGATCCTGCATAACTATCGAGTAGCCAAATTACTCATGACTGGCAAAACAAAACGAATAAAGTCAGGCCTGAAGGCATTGAGAAAGCAACTTTTTGCATCCAGCTTTCATATTCCCTTATTCCCTTGTTTTTTTCTGAGGCTTTGGGCATCTCTGCATTTCCATTATGTTAGTTTTATTTCCCCCCAAACCCTCCTCTGTATGGCACAAAAACAATTGTGCACTACAGGAGTGCTCCCTCTTAAACCTATTGTTGGCTTAATGCATTAATAATTTTGAATACACATCTTTTACTCCAGAAAGAGTGGCAGGATCTTCTCAAACTTCCAGGTGTTTATATTAAATTAAAATAAATATGGGTTTTTACATATCAATTTCTGGTTGTGTGAAACCAGACTTTTTCACTTTTACAAACTGGCTAAAGCTTTGTGTTTCATACCTGGGCACCCAGGAGAGTTGGGGATGAGTCCCCTACCTTTGAAGAAGTTCTCTTTCCTCTAACACACGTTTTCTGACTCCACTGGTCACTCTTCAAGGTCATTGAGGCTGGGAAATTGTCACCCACAGAAGAGCTGATCATTTTTCCCCTTTGTCTCCCCGATTTTGGTCCCACCTGGGCTCCAGCAGCGATTCCCGCACATCTGGGTTTTACAGATTTCAGCCACGCCGTGTCCCTGTCCAAGGCTTTTACATGGGGATGAATAAAATGTGATAAATGAGCGTTTGCACACTGCAATAATTGCGTTTTTCTTCGGGGGCCGCGTGCTGGGCTTGGGCAGGACGTTCCCGACAAGCCGGGTTTGTCAGCACGTCCTAAACTGGGGTTTGTGATTAAAAACAACAGCACCAGCAGCAGGGCTCAGAGCTTGCTGCTGCTGTGAAACAGCTTTGAGATGAAACGAATAGATCAGAAATTTCAAAGTTCGTTATAACTTCTTCAATTAATTTATAATTTTTTTTTTAAAAGCATCCAGATCTCAAGACCAAAGCTTGGATATCTTTTTAATCATGGTCAGACTTTCTTCTAAGGTCCACAGTCCTAATTTGCTGGGAACTTTAACTAGCAGGAGCTCCATTCATTTGATTTAGGATTTCTATCAAGGAGAATAAGATTCAAACCATAATTCCACAGGTCCCCTGCAAATAAGCCTTTGGAGTTACAGTGATCATTGATAAAAAAAAAGGGAAGGAAATTTATTAACAAATAAAAATTTTAATATTTAGATATGTAGTAGAATCTTTATGCCTTCTACTTTTATAAGGAATTGAAGAAATTAATTTCAAATCAAGGATGCACAATGATGGATAAAAGAGTTCCCTGTGATAGTGGGAATTCATGTAAATGTAATCACTGGACGTTGTTTCAACTCCTTATAAAAGGAAATGGAAATAAAATATTGATTGTTTAATGGTAACCAAAAAAAGAATAAAACAGAAAGAGGAGGGAGAGAGAATCTGAAGGGTCTTGCAAAGATACTTTTGCTGAGCTTTTGCTGTAATTAGGGAAACTTCTTGCAGCATGGGGAGAACTGTTTGTCCAAGTGAACAGAGCTTGGTGGTCCCAAATTCCAAGTCCCATCTCAGGAGGAAGGATCTGTCAGGATTGAGTGAGAGAGTGGGCAAACATGAGGGGGGAAAAAGGGTGATGGAAAGCTTTGGAAAACATCTTTTCGGCAGCAAGACAGTTGCTTGTCCCTCTGGCTTGTCTTAAGCTGAATTTTCTGTGACAGAAGGGAAAAAACCAACACCCTTCATTAGCCTTGTAAATCCTGGCCTAGAAAGCCCCAGGGAGCTTGCTCCCAAGAAAAAGAATCCCTTGCACAATAACTGCACATTTTCAATCAGTCCTCTTGATCCCTGCTTTTGCTTATTCCCAAGAATCTGCCAAGTCTGTTGAACTTCCTTGGAGTGACCCTCCCATTTAATTCATGGGCCATTTTGTATTTACAGAGAGGTCAATAAAAGCTTTCCAGAGCTCCAAACCTCCCTGTAATGGTTGTCCTGAGCAATCCAGCCTGAAGAGCCCCAACAGGAAATTGGTAAAGCAGCAGCCAATTTCCTTTTGCTTTTTTACTGCCTTTTGGTCTTCCTGCTCTGTTCATATCCCCACTGCTGAATTATTCTAGAACTGGTGGGATATTTCCAGCGCCACATATGGAGGAGAGCTCATATCATTCCCAGAATTTTATGTCAGGTTAATCAAACATTGGATTTATTTAATTAATAATAAATGTAAGGCTAAAGCACAAGACCAAAGATGATATTTGGTTTCTGCTCTGATTTTGTTAGTGCAACTTTGGACCAACTATTATAGAGATCTTTTGTTCCTCCTGCTTAAAATTTGGGCAGTGCCTACGGATTTTCCAGGCTGAGGGTTGAGGAGCTTTGAAACCTTTGGGCATGGGGACCAGTGCAATGGAGTGATACCCTGAACTTCTGCCATCTGCTCCCACTTCGAAACATGGAAGAACATATCTTTCATTGGGAAGAGTGAGGCCCTGGCATTATGAAATATTTTTGTTAATAAACTCGCTTCACAAAGGCTGCAGCCACACTGGCAGTAACTCATTGGAACAGCTCTGCAGAGTGAATTGTTGACACTGAGTACCAGATGTCCCCAATAAATGCGTTTCCAGGTTGTTCCCCTCAGATGATGGCGAGTCTGGTCCCGCTGCCTGCGGCCCCATTACTGCCTGGAACACGAATTCCAGTTTAGTCTCACCCCAAAGAGACGCAGCTCGTGTGCTCCACGGCAGATGTGTGAGGCTGACCCCGTCAGGGAAACGGGGACACCTGGGACACGGCCTTCAAAAGCCACTCCCAAACCAAACTGCATTGGTGGCAGGGATGCACCGAGGGACTTTCCAGCCGCCTCTCCCGCCATCCCAGGGGAGCACAGAGTGCTAATTTGGATGCCTGGGCTGCCTGGCAGTGCCTGGGGAATGTTTAGCATCTTGGAAAGCCCTGGTTGTCCGTGACAGCAAAGGTCCTGAGTGCCCAAACTAATCAATGCTGTTGTTAGAGGCACCTAATCCCACACCTCCCTGAGCCTCCCTCTGCACTCACAGTCTCAGACCTTTGTTTAAGATCGACAATTCTGTGAAATCTTCTCCCAAAATAGGCAGAACAGAGGAAGGCGTTTGAGGAACAACTGGATGTGGCACACCGTGCTCTGGTCTAGTTGGCAACATGGTGATCAGTCATGGGTTGGATTCAGTGATCTCAGAGATCTTTTCCAATTGATTCTGGGATCCTGGAAGGGAAGACTAGCAGGGGGTGGTGGTTATGTGTTCTTTGCTGGACCGCAGGACAAAGTTTGGTCTCTGCTCTCGTAAATTTTCTATATTTTCTTCTATAGCTACTTAATGCAACGTAAATAAGAAAGCCCTTGAGCTTGGTCTCCTCTACCTCAAAGAAGTTTCCTAATTCCCTAATCCCTAGTATATCTAGTCATAAGGATGTTCTTTTTTTCCCTGAAAAGTAGAATATTGCCAGTACAAGTAATATGCTTTTATCCCAAATAGATGAAAAAAATTGCTTGGAAAGTTAGAAAGAAATTAAACTCTCCTTACCTGGTTGGTGCAAACCCTTTTGAACCTGAGCCTTTGTGTACCATGGACAGATGTTTTGGCTGTGTTTGGGAAGTATAAACCTCCCATTCTTATTTTCCAGCTGCCTGTGCCAGGTTCAGCTGCAGGATGGGGGCTTTTAATCTGGGCTATCTTGACAAGATGTTGGAACTTAGTGTGGGTGCAAAGCTATGTTTGAAATGACCAGAACTATTAATTTAAGAGTGGAAGACCCCAAGATTTCATCATGATTAAGCAACTGAATGGGAATTTTGAAGTTTAAGGTTTAGACTTGGTCACTCCACACATCCCAATTGCTGCGTCTCTGTCCACACTTCATCCTTTTCTTCAAAATGATGTCCTTGATGTTGCTCAAGGCATGGGCACTGCTTTAGACCCTGGTGTAAAGGAGGTGCCATGAAAACAACTTTCCTCAGCCACAGGACACTGTTTTCTCACTATTGTCAGCTTCTTTTGTCTTTAGACTGACACATATTCCTTTCATTTTGTGGGAATCAAAAATATGCTAAATTGAGATTATTAAGGAAAAAAAATAATGGTGGAGCAGTACCCTTTATATTAATTTTGCTTCATGCACAAATAAAATTCAGGGTCATGTCTGAAGTTTTCCTGCAGCACTCAAGGCCACTGGTCCTTTGGTTCTGACTTTTGAAGCCTGAGAAGAAAACACAAATTGGAATAATCCCTGTTGTGATTCCCAGAATTTATTCACTTATGGAAAGAAAGGAAGCACAACCAAGCTTCTCACGTGGAGAAGATTGCAGCCACAAAGTCTAAAAGGATCGGGTTACCTGTCTTGTCTCGTGTTGTCTTTTGTGCTAGTTATGTATGGCTTCAAAAGTACAAAAATAACAACTCTCATGTCTGAAATATTTTCCTTAGTTTTGCCTCTTGGTCATAAAAAGTAATCTGATCTTTTTTTCTTGTGAGGTTTCTTGTAGGTTTTCACTCTTCTTTGTGTCTTCAGCCTTGAGTTTAATTTTTGTCAGTTAACCTTCTGCCTCAAACACAGATTTTCTCTTCAGGCTACCACTTTGATTCTTCTTGTCAATCCCAAACTTAGCAAAACTATGGATGTGCATATTATTTTTTTCATAATTATCGAGTTTATTCTCTCTCTCTTTTTTTTTTCTCTTCACCCCTTCAGGATCTTTCTGGCAAGGATTTCACTCTCCTGGGTTTCAAAGCTGTGAGAATTACAATTCACTCCGAGTTCAAGCCTTTGTTTAAGACAATGTCCTCAGGGTTATGGGGTATGTTAAATGGCAGAAGAAAAACTCCTGTTCTGGGTCTCCTGTTTGGCTGTTTTGTGTCAGGTGGGTTGTAGAATATCTACTCCTGTCCCACTTTGACACCCAGATGGACTTCACAGAAGCCACTTCAGCAACCAGGGGCATTTGGGTGGGATTTCCCTTTGGCTTTGGCCGTGGTGAAGCCTCAGGGCCTCCCATGTGTTCTAAAACTCTAGGATTATCATCCCTCCTTTATTTATTCCTTTTTAAGGAACGGGCTGGAGCATGGCTCAGACCATTCTAATCCTGGCCCTAAATGAGGTTGATCCTTGTGAAAAGGCATGTGGGGAACTCCCCACAGTTCTGGTTCTTGGCATTGCATGTGTGGATTTTAGTGGTCTCTATTGATGCTACAACGAGAAATTTTTTTTAATCTATTTTTTGCCTTTTTTTCCCCCTTGTATCTGAAAGAGTTTGTAGTAGCACACATTGATACCTGGAAAGAACAGTGTCTACCAAGTCAGCAGCTTGCTTAGCTCATGGATTGCCAGAGGACCATGCCCAGTTTTTAGGAGACTCCACCACAGCTCTCACACCACACACATCTCCTTATCAGCACAGGACACTTTGTGCAGGAGGGGTCAAGCTGAGCCTGGCAATGATGTCCCCTCAGTTGTGATACCCAGCTCCCAGAATTCCTGCTCAGGGAGCCCCTGGTGCTGCCTCACTCCTGGCACAGGAATTAGGATGCAGTGAGCAGCACATCCTGGCTTTCCAGGTTGGATGAGCCTTTCCCATTTCATTTCAAGGAAAGATTCTGATAGGGTATTTTCTCCCTTCACGAAAAACGTCAACATTTAAGAAATGGGAGCAAACTGTTTAAGTTTTTTATAGACTGAAAAGATTAAGCTTTGAGCAGCTCCAGCCAAAATTTCCCTGGCTCCCCATAAGAAAATGAATTGGAGTGGAAAAGTGTGGTTGTCCTCAGTGCTGCACAGGGAAACCATCAACCTGTTCCCTGCAGTCCGACCTTGTCACTTCAGTATGCATAGGAACCCAAGGTGGATCTTTATAGGTCCGTATTTCCACCACCTCTGGTGTTCTTTCCCTCATTTGCTGGTTAATTTTGTTACCTGGATACAGCTCTGAGGCTGGTGGCACTTGGAAAAACTATTGCTGGTAATCGCAGCCCTGATGAAGGAGATGAGATAAACCTCTCTTCTCGTCTGAGCATCTCCAGCACAATAAGGACTGATAGAGAAACATAAAGAGCATTGCAAAACAGCATTTATTGCTATTTTCAGGGGTGGTGAGTACTCCAAATGAATCCCTGAACAGCTGAACTTTTGCACAGTTGATGCTGTTGGGACATCAGCAGGCTGTAGTCACTCTGTTCCCTTCTGTCCCTGAATCCCTAATAAAAAGGAACACCCAGATTTAGGCTGGAATTTGTTTTAATCAAATACTTGTGTCTTATAGCAGGGATTTAAAATAATCACCATCCAGTGTTAAGGGATACAGCATGGCATACTGGAAAACATTCCCAAGTTCTTTGGAATGTGATCACCGAGGAGTTCATTTTCTGCAAGGTCTTAAAAGTACAGCCATGTAGTAAAAAACTTTATTTCATTGTCTGGCTATTTCTCCAAGTCCCTTCCTTCCTGGAATGTTTATTAAATTTAGTTTCATGAGGTCTGTAAATATATATATATACATAGGAATATATCCTTATATTGCTCTCTTACCTCAGAAGGCTGGGTGGGCTTCCAATTGCAGCCTAGATTTTAGGGAATTGGTACTGATGCTGGAATTTTGCTGTGTGCCAAGATGTGACAGAACAAGTTTGCTCTTCCTGTGGGTGATTTCCCTCCCTGCTGCTGCCACGGAATCGCAGCCGTACCTTGTGCTGATCAAAATACACTCAATCCATCTTCTTTTTCCTTTTCCCCATTATTTTTGGTGGGTTTTTTTACCAAGAGCACACAATATTGACTTGAGGATTGCAACACAGCTGCCTGGCAGTGTTAATCAATGCTCTCTGCTTGCTCACATCGTACTGCCAGCGTTAGATCATGGTGACAAGAGCAGAACAAGCTCACTGCAGCCTTGGAGTAAATGATCACTCTCCCCGTCACTGGGAGCTGCCTTTGGAGCAAATATTGCTTCCTGCGTGGTAGAAATAAAACAGTAACTGCTTTTCTCTTCTCTTCTCTTCTCTTCTCTTCTCTTCTCTTCTCTTCTCTTCTCTTCTCTTCTCTTCTCTTCTCTTCTCTTCTCTTCTCTTCTCTTCTCTTCTCTTCTCTTCTCTTCTCTTCTCTTCTCTTCTCTTCTCTTCTCTTCTCTCTTCTCTTCCTCTTCCCTTTCCCCTTTCCCCTTTCCCCTTTCCCCTTTCCCCTTTCCCCTTTCCCCTTTCCCCTTTCCCCTTTCCCCTTTCCCCTTTCCCCTTCCCTCCCTTCCTTCCCCCTCAGCTCATCAACTCTCCATGGTTTCACCCTTCTTACTGGTGGTTCTGCAAGATCCTCTCTTGTTACATCTCAAAATTGAATAAAACCCTCCTTTGTGCTGACAACTTCATTGTGCTCAGTGTTCAAAGTATCAAAGGCTGAATGCTAAATGTTCCTAATGCAAAGTGTCAAGAGTGCAGTCTGGGATAATAGAATACATGTCTTGCAAACTTGCACTTTAATATGGCAAACTACTTGGTCAGCAAGCAAATTAATTCATTTATGATTTGATATTATTGCCAGCAGTGGGTCAGCTTGTGCAGGCAGCTCTGTTGAATTTTGCTGCTGCTGCTCAGTGTCTTCTCTATTTGTAGATGCCTCCCAGAAAATGAGTGTTTGGGGTCAGTTTCGGGATGTAATTTCAGTGATGTCCCTTCTATTTATCACTTTACCTTGTTTTTTAATAATATTTTGCTGAGTGCGTGTTCACTGTTCAAAGGGACTAAACCCCATTTGCTGTAATTATCTGGTTATCCTTTTGAAATTCCAGCTGTTGTGCTGGATGAATTGATTGTGCAGATGTTTAAAACACGAACAGATGAATCCAGTGAAATGTTGTCAGTGGTGTGTTGTCTCCCACAGTTCCACAAAGAAACTCGAACATATTTTCTGGCAGAGCTGCTCATTTTCCCAGGGCGGATATTTGCAATCCTACCTCTGTAGTTTGTGAATATCGAAATGAATGGTAAATATTAACCTCTGAGAGCTAGAATAATGTGAAAAATTACAAAAGTAAATGTTAGCAGAAATATCTGTTACACAGGCAAAGAGAGAGACAGCACTGAAAGGATTTATGTTATTTTTTGAGTCTTGGCTCGTATGGGAAAGTTGTGAATCTTTCGATTGAAAGGAAAGGAAGGTCCAATTTTTCAAAAGCAGCCTTGAAGGTTTGTTTTTCAGAGTTCAGTGACCTGATTGAAAGAACAGCTCTCTGTAAAAATAATTATGGAAGAGGGGAAAAAAAAAAAGAAAATACGTGACATACTGTAAAAGTTACAACTGCAAACAGATTTTCATTCTCTTGTACAAAAAAACCCCCAAAAACCAACAAAACAACCCAGCCCCAAAAATCAAATGGTGAACAATTTTTATTGTTCATTTTCTTACAGGAAAAAAGTCTTGGTGACCCTTTTGACTGTGTCCTCCTTGATAGATACTCCTTGTGAGGAGCACACATCTGTAACTTCTTTTTTCAGCTCTCAGTGATGTCTCAGAGATGGGTTTGTTGAGGTCTTGAGTGAGGCCAGAATGGGGTCAAATAATTCATTGCTAAAACAAACACCCGTAAGTGAAATAATTTGGAAGCATTTACATAACAGTTTCTAAAGAAGAGATATAACACTGATATTTTGGAGATGAATTTTGGCTTTTGGGCATGGTGTGTGTCTGATTAGGATATTTCTCAGAGAAACACCTGTTCCATCACTGCTCTGCTTTTAGGTGATTTTCAACAAAAATTTGATGGTGAAATTGAAGTGACAAAAGATTTTCTGGTCCCTTCCATGACTTGGGATTCTTCCTGTTTTCCTAAAAACATTGCCAGAACCAGCCCTGCTCCTTTGCTACATCCACAGGCACGAAGTACCTCGTCCCTCAGCACATTTCAAACCTCGAGTTGACTTGACTGAGCTGCTGCAGTTCCCAGGAGGCAGCAAAGAAGTTGGAGCTGAACTTTCAGCCCGTGACAGGATGTCACCTCCACCACTGCCTGCTCCTCTTTACGGGCAATCTGGTGGTCTTCCTGCCACAGCCATCTCCATGTCATCCATTTCCTTTGTCCCATCCCAGAAGTAGCATCAGCAGAAATACACTGGAAGATCACACTGGGCTGGAAGCCAATGCAGATTTATGTCTTTGGGTTTTTTTTTTTTCGTTTGTGAGCTGCCTTTGATTTAAAGAGCAGCTTTTTATCACGGCCAAGGTGTTGATCTAGGGACCAGGTCTTGGCAGCAGGCTCCTGCTGACTGGCCCCTGGCAGGACATTTGGCCCAAACTCTGCTCATGTGCTGGGTTCCTGCCTGTTTAAAATCCATTTGATGCTCTCTTCTCCCTGGAAATTGCCACTGAGGGAGGTTTTGGGTGGGTTTGTTTTCTCATCGATGGTGATTCACAGCTTCTTGGGTGTGAACCTTTTCTGACAGGAGGTGATGCAGGATGGCAGCTCAGTGTCCCAGTAACAGCAGGATAGGGATGCCCCCATGTTCAGGGGTGATCAGGACAATCCCTGTAACAACCAGTAGTCAACTTAAGGTTCAAACGATTAACATTGCTTTCGTGAGTGCTAATCACATCACCAGCTAATTTGCATTTGGAGAATAATTTCGCATTCCACTGGGTTGGGTCTAAAGTTTTTGCACTGAGCCAAGGTTAAATCTAACTTTTTCCCGAAGTATTTTATCAAGGCAAATTTGTTCAGGTACCACCAAAGTGTAAGCACTGAGCAGCAACCAACTTAGAGCAGCTCTTGGCGTTTGTTACCAACCCCTCCACATCTGCAAGCGTTCATCTGTCTGCTGTCCCCAGCCTTTGTTGTCGTGTTGTTGTTTTGTCATTAACATTAATAGTGTCTTTAGATGCACATTCCGTGTTTAATATTAATCACTGCAGTTTGTATATTGACTTTCCCTTTTTGCTCGTGGCTGCGGGGTGCTCAGAGGCCCCGAGCACATCCTTCCCTGGCAGCCAGCGAGGCAGAAGGAGGGAAGTGCATTAGGAGCCCCCTGAGGAGGAGGCACAGCACTTAAAGGACAGAGATGTTCTTTGGGGGTGGTGGCGGGGAAGCATGGCTCTTTGGGGGGGTTTGGGCTGCATTAGGGGCAGTGGTTGTGCTTCCCGTGCTGCCCAGCATGTCCTTCCTCCCCATGGAGCATCCCAGGGCTGGCAGGGCAGCTTCTTCATTAATCAGGAAGCAAAACTTCCCAGGGAAGTGGAGTCGAGGGTGGGACCACCCTGGAAGGTCCTGCTGATCCATCAGGAGTGGGAAATCTTGTCTGATCTGCCACTGGTCTGGAGGGGTGCAGGCTCTGCATGGGTCCGGGGGATGGTAAATTCCTGTGTTTTTGTAGGCAATTGGGCAATACGTCCTGTTAGAAAAAAACCACAAGTTTCCAGGTGCTTCTCATCTACTCCACTTCCTCATCAAACCCACCTCCATGGAGAGGGAAAGCCACAGAGTGACTTTAACTCATTTAGTTGTCACTTGACTGAATGACAACTCATTTAGTTGTCAGCACAGACTAACACGAGATGTCAGAGTTGCTCTTCAGACAGCAGAGACGTTGGATTATTGCCCTTTAGGTACTTACACCGCTATTAAATCCATGAGAAACCATTACTCCTGATTATGGCTTGGGCTGTTATTTCATTTGGGATTTTTTCTCAGGTGTGTGCCGGGTTCTCCTTCCCTTGGGATGCAAAGGACACGTGTGGGGTCTCTGCCCCTGCTGCCAGGAAGCTCCAACCCTCTCTCCCATCCCACACCCGCCAGAGAAGGTGCTGGAAGAGCCACTGTTGACAGTGACTTCTGCAAACCACAGGGAAAAGCCCAGAGTTGAGATGTCTATTAAATAGAGTTCAAACAACGCTGCACCAGATACGTTATGAATATTTTAAAACAGGTTCTCAAAATTAGGAATTGCCTAGCGAAGGCAGTCATTAGTGCAGGTTTCATTAGGGTAACAAGTTATCAAGTTACGAACTAATTTAAATTATATCTATTGAAATATCCTTTTTACATAAAACAGGGGGCATCGGGCTTGTAAAATAGACTGGGGCTTAAATGTAAGCTAATAAATATCTAATAAGTTCCAGCACATGTTTAAACTGATCTAACAGACAATATTCTGAACAAATATTGTACCGTGTAACCTGAGCGGCCTCGACAGCCCTGGAAGCAGGTGTAGGGGAATGTACGGATCATTTTATCCGCTTTTTCCAGCTCTTCCCATGCCATGACCCCTCCTCAGTCCTGCAGCTCCTCTAAAAGCACATTTACCCACCCAGCCTCTACCTGAGCCCAGCATCTGACTCTGTTTCCCCAACTAATTCATTAACGAGTCCTCCGCGTGCCTTGGGTGCCTGATACCCATTATCCTCATTTAACAGTTTAGCCTAAGGATGTCTTTCAACATAAATAATCTTCCACAGTGCTTAGATAGCACAGTTGTGTTTCTTTTTATAGCAAAACGGAAATGATCTCAAAGCGCTTGCCCAGGTCTGGAATCATGGAACACACGGCAGAGCAGGTACAGAACCTGCCCAATTGTTTTAGGCGGGGGATATTTTATCCCACCAGTGCTGCCTCTCCCACACAGACAGAAGTTCATCCAACGTGTGTTCAAGTCATTTTCTCCCTCTGACTTTTAGCTGGCCACGTAGACTTTTAAACCACCCTTTCTGCCTTAAATGTAGTTTTAAATTGCACCTAATATTTGGTAGGCAATTCTTTAAAGCTGTTAGCACCTATTCACAGTGTAAGTAGGGGGATTTTTCTTTTTCATGTGTTCCTTCTGGGATGTTAAAGGATCCAAGACTGGGGATGCAATCTCAATCCAGAACTGATCTCTGCGGTTTCCTGCAAGGGTGAAATGGGAAAAGTAAAATATTACCTTATTAAAAATTGCTCAAAACACATCTTCCTTGTTAAATATGCAGAGCTATTCAAAAATATTACCTTTCTGGGAACAGTAACAATACTCTGATTGCCTGAGTTACTATTTCCAGGACTTGGTTTACTGCTAAGGAAAAATTAGGACTCCAGACGAACAAATGAATTCCTGCATTTTCTGAGGATCAAAGAATGATCATCCCATACTCTGGAGGGGCGAGAGGCTTGTGTCAGTTAATGTGAAGGTAGGAGTCACTCGGATTTGACCATGTAATTAAAAGAGGCAGGGGATAATGTTAGTAAACACACTGTCTTAGCAGTTAGAAAAGCCCAGGGCTAGGAGAAAATTAAAGCACTATAAAACTGAAGGGTTTGTACTCTCATTAAGATATTCCTTACAGGAATATCTTAATATCACCAGCATCAAGGAGGAGAGGCTGAAAGCAACCTTCCCCACACTGGTATAAGTTTGGCACCCGTGCTAACAGTATTTACAGAACTACAGACTTCTCCTTCACAAATTAAATTAATTTGGAACCACTTATAGGCAAAGTCCATCCATGTCTGAATCTCTTCCAGGCTGCTTTTGCAAACTACATTTTCTATATATAAATCATCCTACAATTCTCTCAGTGAAATTAATTCCACACACTGTGTCTGCTAATGAGAGTCCACCCAATATTTTGCTATTGCAGGCACTCATTAGCTCGCTTTAATTTACAGGAAGCAATCAGCATCTGCCGAGCGGAGAGTGTACAAAAGATGCCTTTAGCAGTTATTGAATCTAAATGTTTGCAGTGCCTCCTTACCTCCGAAGCAGTCCCACGCAGCAGGTATTTTAGGATTAAGGTTCCTGGAGAACTGTTGCCTTCTTCAGGAATACTCTAGCCCCTAAACCAAATATGTGCTAAATGATTGAAGAATATCTTGTAAATCATTTACCTCTTCCTGCTGCTAGTTTTCAGTGGATAGTGTTTACTCCGTTCCCAACGTGATGGCAAAGTTAAATTTTCATTTTGCTGAAAAAGAGCAAAATACAGCGAAGCCTTTCTGCTTGTTATTGCTTAATATGGAAGGAGCTGGTTCTCAATCCCATGGATCACAGATGTCCTGTCAGGGCTCATATACACTGAGTGAAGTATTTGCATCCCCGAGCCTGCTGATAGACTGAGCATGTTTGTCTACAAAGTGCTTTTAAATGAACTAATACATGATTCATGTGGGCTCCATTGAGCAGAACACCAATCTGTCTGGACACACTTTGCTGTAGGCTTGACAATAGGAACATTTCTCTAGGTGAGACAGGTACAACCATCCCCTGGAAAACAGGGAGCCAGCAGTGCCTGTGGCCTGGCACATCCGAACCCTGCATGGGGTCACTCCAAGCCCTGGGTTGGAGGTTGTGTTTGGGATATTCTTCCTCCTGTCTCTCTCCGGGTGCTCATGACACGAGCGCTGCACAATCTGTATCTGCTCAGTCATGCTTGAGCAGGAGAGGAGAGTGCACCACCTTTATTATTTATACAGGGATACAATAAGATTCCTTGCAGTGGAGCAGGGAAAAAAAAAATTGATCCCAAGTATACTGTTTCCTATAGAACTAAATAGATTTTTAATCGAGTCTCTGTTCCTTTGGGTAATTGACTTAACAGTGCGGGCAAATTAATTTCAGATAAACTATAGCTGGGATTTTCCAAGGAGCACAAGGGTGCTGGGGAGTCAGCTCCAGTGCAGTGAGAACAGGGCAAATATCTTAATTCCTCTGGCTTTCCAGGCACACTGCAGCCCAAATGTTTGGACCGGGAGCTGAATCCAGCAGCTTTTATGCAAGCAAAACTCCTGCAGAAGTCAGTCAGAAAACTGACTCGGAAAAGACAGCAGAAAATGGCTCCAAAAATTCCCAAGTGCTCCTGAATGTGTTATACACACATAACCTCCTCCCTGCATTTAACAACCTCATCTAAATGTCGCTCTTTGCAAGGCATTGTTGTGCGAGACTTTCTGTGATATTTGGCACCGGCACCTTGTTCGGGATCTTATCTGCTTGGAAAAGCCTTTGGAACAAGTTTATTTTCCGGTGACCCAACCAGAAACCCACTCCAGTGGTGACAGACTGGGGAGCAAAATTAACATCGCTCTGCAGCTTCCAAACATCCCCTTTCCTCTCCAGTAAAGCTCCTTCTAGAAAGTCTGTGAAAAAAAGCAGGGAATTTGGAGAATTCCGAGTTCTATTTAAGTCATAAACAGCCACGGAAAATATGCCCCCCGTGATTTGTCACTGAGGGGTTCTCGGGGCATTGTTCCTGTTTGGTTTTCCCAAATCCAGAGCCCCAGAGAGACAAGGAAAGCTGCATTCCCTTGTCCAGGCTGGCAGCAAAGCAAAGGCCAGAGGAGGAGCCCGAGGGCTGTATTTTCAGCCCTGATGGCTTTTGTCTTGTTGAGACAGGCAACTTTAGACATTTTACCTCCCTCCAATGTCAAACCTGTGAAATCCTAAATCTTTTACATAGAACTCTGTACCCATAGCAACATACAGAACAAAACTCCTTCCAATATTTTGTAAGGAAATGAAAAATACACAATTTAAGAATTAGTAACTGCTTTCCATGGCTGAAAAATTATGTTCCGCAGACTGGAAACAATAAAAATACCGTTGTTATTATTAAAGAAAATTTACTGTATGGAAAGGTTGTGTTTTACATATTTCGGTGCCTTAGTCATCTAACTTCAGTAATTAAAGAGAAAATCAACTGAACTATAATTAAAATGAAATTATTCCTCAGTTGCCAGTTGCAACTGTCATGAAATCAAGGAATGTGACAAATCATACTCTGTATTATTTACATGTTCTGAAAGAAAGGATAAATATGTGTCTATAAAAATTTTCTCCCAAATAAATCCTAACAAAAATATTTGGAGTATTTTTCCTCTCTGCAGCTGTTTGCAGAGCTGATGATTTGGGATGATTGGTCATATTTTCTCTGTTATTCTGTAATATCCTGTTAACCTGGCTGCTCTTATTGGCACATCCTGAGTTGCTGTCCAAAATTGTATGATTTATCTTCAAAATTACCATCCAAAACTCTGGTTGGGTGTGGTTTGACTGCTGGTTGGAGAGGGCTGAAATGGTGCTGAGGTCTGATGGCACCGTGGTACGGGAAGCTTGGATTTGTGAAAATAAAGGGTCAAACTGGATATAATGAGGATGACTTAAAAGAAAAATATATATATATACCATTCCCATCTGAAAAGCAAGAAATGCTGGTTCTGGGTTTTATTTGTACTCCAAATAAAAACCTTTAATTAGAGGGTTATTAGCAACAGCAAATAGATTCACTAAGAGGAATTTTCAAGGTTCATGTAAAAACTTGATACTTTTTCCAGGTTTCTCCACCAATAAGGATGAAAGTCAGAGCAGATGAAGGAAACTCTTTTTCCTCTTTGCTGCTCCCCTTTTCCTTGTTTGGTTATTTGCCTGGCTGGATCACCTGGGATGCAGGAGCCAATCTTCTCAGCAGAGCTTTATGCCAACTCAAATATTTTTCCTTTTTCCCTTAGAAGTGTATTAATATGATATTTAATAGTTTCTAGAAATTGTCATGTGGAAGGAGGGAGGGGTCACCCTCAAAGGCTCCGGACTACTGCAGGGAATTCAGGATATTATGATGAATTTTTAAAATAAATATTAACCACATGATTTAGCTGGGTTTCCTTCCTTTTCTTTGCAAGTAATACGAAATTAAACACTATTTTAAAAGAACTTGCCTTTTTCCCCTGTTGCTTAGCTCATTGCCCTCAAAACTTTGAACTCGACTCAGCTGTTAATTATTTCATAGTGACAGATTCCTATTGGCTCTTCCTACTGGTTTGCTCCATTAATTTTTTTTCCAAAACACAGCACCTGCTGAACAACCCCACTCTGTTTCTCACCCCTCCATAAATGCTCTTTTGGAGGTTGGACCAACTCCTTCTCCTGCCAAAAGGGGTTGCTGGGTAAATGTCTGGGATACCTGAGGCTGGTGGGAACTGAGCCGGGTCACTGGGAGCAAACTGGGGCTCTGCAAGAGC
Source organism: Aphelocoma coerulescens (assembly GCF_041296385.1). NCBI lineage: Eukaryota > Metazoa > Chordata > Aves > Passeriformes > Corvidae > Aphelocoma > Aphelocoma coerulescens. The sequence continues at coordinate 35,239,262 of NC_091020.1, forward strand.
TCCTAACTGGGAATGGAGCTCCTTCCTGCTCCCACTTAACCCCGGTGTTATTCCAGAACAAGCCTGTTGAAGTTAGGGGAGTTATCCTGGCTTAACACCAATGTAATTGAGAGCAGAATCTGGCCCCGTGCTCTTGGCATGACTACTTTTTTGGCAGATTTGGCCACTAATGCTCTCAATGGGTTTTGAGCTTACATTTAATGGCATTACATTTATTTTAATATTTTTTTAAATAGCTAGTGTAAATTGATTCCACTAAAAAGAAAAAAAAAAATCCCTTTACCTACTCGTGTTCATTTGTATTTCAAATGGCCCATTACATTTTCACTAACAATCATTAGAGCTGTGTGAGCTTATTGAAGCTTGAGCTTGGACTGAAACTGTAAAAACTGCCAGGTCTGGATTGGTTTAATGCTGGAAATAGCACTAGAAAAGGCCTTTTTTTTTTTTTTTTTGTTATAATACATGACTAAGTAACCTGAAATATAGTTAAGCTGTGGTGAAGAAATACACAGCATTATTTTTTAGGTCCTCCAGTGGAAAATAAGGGCACAGCCTGGATCAACTCTGATACTCTGATCAATATATTAATATTAAACTTTAGATTTAACCAGAGCCACTGGCTGTAATTTGAGTTTCTAGCTGAAGAAACCTGACAAGGAGTTGGTTCAAAACTTTGAGGAGCTGTGAGCACAGAAAGCAATTCAAGCATGATAAAGGAACAGAACCTTACAAGGATTTCCACTCATGCCTGGTGTTAATCCTAAATGCGGGGCGCTAGAAGAGGAACACGCACCCCTGATGTCTGTGGCAGCTGTTCCTGAGGCAGGGTGGGAGCCCCGGGTGGGAGCCCAGGGTGGGAGCCCCGGGTGGGAGCCCTGAGTGGGAGCCCCGGGTGGGAGCCCCGGGTGGGAGCCCCGGGTGGGAGCCCAGGGTGGGAGCCCCGGGTGGGAATTGCGGAGCTTTTGGAGAGAAGGCTGCGAGGGAGAGGGAGCACCAGGTGCTGGACCTGCTGAGCGCCGTGTCCCGACAGCGCCTGCCACGGATGTCATCTGGGGCCTCTCTCCAGGGCTGGGGATGATGCATTGCGCCTTCAATCCTCGGGATACGGGGCTGCTTTCCCGGGAAGAGTGCCGACCAGCTGCAGCTCCCCGTTGCCCATCTGTCTTAGCAGAGGTTGGGCCATCCCCTGCTCTGCTGGCAGGTTCTTGCACACTGCTAATTGTACCTCTTCTAATTGTTGCCATTAATTCAGAGGAGTAAAGAACAGGTATTAATACAGATATTTAGCCCTGTACCTTGCTCACAGCACTGCCACACAGGGCTGGAGTAAAGCCACACATGGAAATGTGTGCAGCAGTCTGCATTGGTAGCCTGAAAACACTCGAAATATTGGTTTGAGATAGCTGAATATGAGGTCGTACACCAGGGCACAGCTCTACAAGGCTGAACAGCTCAGGCCAGGTGCAATTGTTGGCCTCTGAACAAGCTCCCTATCAGAAATGTAGTGAACAAACACTCGAACATACAAAGAGTTTTTTTACTTGTGCTGTTAACTGACTTAATTCTGCCAAACCTCACCAGTGCCCCTTTCCAGGACCTCTCTGCTTCTTTTTTTCTTGCCTACATGTACATTTAAAGGATGTCTAATTATCCTTCTGCTCTGCTTTTTAACTCCCCTTTCTATGACACAGCACAAAGAGAGCGTAGCAATATGAGTAGTTTTTGCTTGGTGTTGTTTTTCCAAATAATTGCCTCATTTTTCCTTGCATTTAACTCCTCCACACACCCATTTCTGGGCCAGCTCAAGTTCTTTTGAGTTGTATCACTCCTGCTTGCATTTTCTCCTCGCCAGCCTCCTCCCATGCTGAGCCATTGGCAGGTCCCATCCTTTTACGTGACTTCTTCCAGGTCATTGATACTTGGAGTGAAGAGTGCTGTCCTGACATTGATCTTGCTGTGCTCCAGTAGGCACTAAGAACAAACAATATTAGGTTATAGCATTGATTTCATGGATTACAATTTTTTCCCAATCATGTTCTTGTTAAGCACCTTGTAAAATACATCATGTCACATGTTCATCTCCTCAGTTTCATGGTGAAACAAATCCAGTGCTGACTATTGCCTTCAGAAGGGGAGAACTCATCCTCCCCAGTTACCTGGGAGTTACCAGCCATTAATTGAACCTCAGCTGATGGCATCCAGTGAAGTATTTCAAGTTTTCATAATTTGTGAACAACTGGACAAGCTGGCTACTGAAAATGGGTATCACGATCTAATAAAAACCTAATAAAACTTTCAAAGTCACTCTCAGGTGCTCTCGAGGGAGGATTATGCAATCCCTGCCATGCAGCAGGAACATCTCCCTCCAGCTGATGTGCAGTGAAGGCGAGGTGCAGGCAGAGCCAGCCAGGTCTGAACGGCTTTTCATGTCCTCACTTCTTTTTTTGGATGAATTCCGGACTCTTTTGTCAGGCCCAGAAGTCACTACTGATACTTTTCAAAGTAACAGTGCTGTGATTTGATGAGAGAGGAGATAATGTGGCCATGAGGCTTAGGATGTATAAACACACACATAATTTCATTAAGTGCTCTTCCTAATTATTTTATATATTAATGCACTGCCGTCACTGCCTGCCAGATAATCTTTCATGTGGAGCTCAGAGCTAAAAAGACATCAAAGCAAATTTGGCTGCTTCCTTCAATGGACAGTTTAGGAGGGCCCATTTTCTCAAGGCAGTAGGATCCCTACATACAAATATAACAAAATAAAAATGGCCCCCAAATGTTGATACAAGTGATATTTGCAGAACAACTGCTTTGAAAAATGTACATTCCAAAATATAATGGTTAAATTAGGCAGGAGACTCGTGTGCTTACTTGAAAAACTGCTCAGCCTGGTTTTGGTGGCCCTTGACAGAGAAGAGAGACCCAGTGTTACAAAAGTGGTGCCGATATTTTTCCACTCAAAATTAAACTTGGCATTCACAAGAGTAAGGCTTTCTCACTGGAATTTTTCACTGCTCTCAAGTATAACACAGATTTCACATTTCTGGCTCTTAATAGATTCGATCATCTCCAAATTCCATGGTCTTGACCCCACCCATGCAGACCAATATATTGAGGTGAACAGAGGCTGTGTGGGCGCAAAGATCTGTTTGCATCATCATAGCTGGGTGTAACAATTGTTAATCTTACATAAATTTGGAGTTACTGTACTTAAATAAGCAGAACTGGAGTGTGGAGAGACAAAATACGGGCGCTCGGCTCTTTGTTCATCTAAGTTTATGATGTCCTGTGAAAAGCTGAGGCACAGAGCCGTGAAAACAGGACTGATTCTGAAAAGTGCAGGTGCATGCAGAGAGAAATACCTTTGTTATTCTTCCTCAACCTTCCTAATCCTCAGCAAAGTATCTTAAAAAACATTTCAGTGGCATGATGGATGTGAACCATTTAAAAGTTTTATCGAGCTTTACTCTAGTGCAAATCTTAAAAATACTATAGAAATTATATTAAGATTTTCAGTAAGGTTCCACGCAGAATTATGAATAAATGTAAAATTGATTTCATATTGGAAATAGATGCCAGGAAGATTTTGCATATAGGGTAGAGCAATGAAATTACATTTATTGCTGTTTTGTTTTTTTCTTTTTTTTTTAAAAAAGCACTTCAGCTCAGGTAATAATTGTACAGTCTATTATAATGATCCCAGGAGGTGCTTAACAGTACTGCAATTCTAAGTTTTACACTTTTATTTTTCATTTGAAGAAAAACTTGTCACAATAAAAGTGATACATTAACAGAACATCACTTCCTTTTTTTTTTTTTTTATTATGCGTATTTAGATTATTTCCATGAAATTGCTTATCAAATCCCACAGGCTTTTAAAGATAACTGAACAGTTACCCATTTGTGTCAACTCTGGGATATTGTGCAAGAATTTGTGATGGGACACTGAGAAGATAAAGTGCTCTCTGAGATTCCTATCTTCTGGTTTGGCATTGGGGGGGAGGCGTTTCAAAGCTCTGTAAGGACCAAATGAGCAGGGCCTTGTGGGGTTTTCAAGACAACCAGATTGTCACATCAGGAATCAGATTCCCTGAGGGTCAAAAATTCCCGTTAGTTTGTCTGTTCCTACTTATAGGTGTTTGAGTACTTATAAAAATCTGATTCTGAGGTTTTTAAGTACTGTTGGGTTTCAGCAGATGGATCCACCAGAACTGTATCTCCAGTTCTAGGGATATGAAGATTTGATTTCACTCACTACTTCGATTTTTCTTCTTTAGAATCATAGAATCATTCAAGTTGGAAAACACCCCTAAGACTATTGAGTCCAACTGTTCCCCAGCACTGCCAAGGCCACCACTGCCCCATGTCCCCAAGTGCCACCTCCACAGGGCTTTTAAATCCCTCCAGGGATGGGGACTCCACCCCTGCCCCGGGCAGCCTGTTCCAATGCTTAATACCATTGACACATTACAAAATTAATCTTTATACACAATAGAATTTAGGATATTTCTCCTACCTTTTCTTTTCTCCAACGGTACAGCCAGGTTTTCTAGGTCTTCCAAGCATTTTTTATGTTTCTACCACCTCCGGCCCATCACTCAGTTTATCATTTCCTGCTGTTGGTCCTGCCAAGAGAAGCAGCAGTGAGAACTGTCATGTGCTGGGCCTCCAAACAAACTTGAGTGTCCCATGATTGAGGGCATGGAAAACCATGTGCTTGGTGGATAAATGAATCAGAGAATCAATTTGGTTGGAAAAGACCTCCAAGATCATCAAGTCCAATCTTTATTGAGCCCCACCTTGTCACCAGCCCAGAGCCCTAAGTGCCACATCCAGTCATTCCTTGGACACCTCCAGGGATGAGGACTCCACCACCTCCCTGAGCAGCCCCTGCCAATGCCTGCCCACCCTTTCCGTGAAGAAATTCCTCCTAGAGGAATGAACCCAGACTGGGATGACACAGTGAGAATTAGCCTGAGGGTGGTGTTGCCATCCTTAAATTGATCTTGCAGGGACTCGTGCTCCTGCTCTTGGGCTGTTCCTGGGAAGAGCTCACAGCAAGGTGGCCACAAGTGCTGGGACGAAGCTGCAGCTCGTGGCAGTCACAGCACATTGGGCAATGTTCAAGGCTGTCAGCTTGGCTGTGCCCAGGACGAGCGAGCAGGACGTGAGTACAAGCACACATTAAAGATTCAGAGGAAGGAACGCCGCCGTTCGTCTGCTCCCGCAGCCGTAGCACCAACTTTGAACACACGTTGCCCCAAGACTCTCTCGCGGCGCTGGACTGTGGCAGCGAGCGGTGCCAGCTGAACTCATGCAGTAAAGAAGAGTGATTATACATCCTGTATGTAATCACGGAACATATGTTGGAATGGCACATGAAATCTGGGCACACTTTACCCATGTAGTAAAGACCAGGAAAATTATGAACAGGCTACAGAAGGAAAACAACTTGCCAGATTTTCCCAAACCAAGCAGGAGGTTCCAGCGAGCTGGAACTCCACACAGTATATTCTTGAGGGGGTTTTGGAACAGAAACCTGGATGTGTCTATAGCATGTTGGCAATGCTCATGATATAAAGAGCAGATGTCCTCACCTCCACCCACACGATTATGGCTGCCAGTTTTTCTAATATCTTCTGCCTGATGAACTGTCCAGTTGCAGGAATTTAGGCAGGAAAATATAAATGGCATTTCTGAATTAGGGATGTTTTCCTCCATGTGAACCTCTCAGAACTGGACAAGGGAAAAAGACCAAGCAGACAAAGCCAAAACATGCTTTGTCTTGGGGGGGAAATTTAGATAAATAGATATTTTTAAAATGGAATTTTCTGAAAGCTTCCAACTGTTGAAATTTAAGTAGATCAAAGAATAAGAAAAGAAACACCTGCTTAGTGATAAGAGAAAAAGCAGCTTGAAAAGTATTAGGAGTAAAGGGACTTACAATCCAAGTTGTTTTCCAGATAGCAATAGTAGAACAACAGTAAACAGTGCAGTAAAGATGATGAGAGTGTTGAATAAATATTCTTGTTTTATAATGCAGAAAAAAGTCAATTAGTACAGGATGGTGAACAAACTTCTGATATGTGAACAAACAAAATGTCCATAACAAATCAGGGCAATGGGAAACAATACTAATATAACTAAAAGTATGGGAAGCAAGCTACTAATATTAATTCCAGGTAAAATGCTGGCTTGGAAACCTGATTATTCAGTTAATGAAGTGCTGATGGAGGGAATCCCATGGCTGGTGATTGGTGTGCTTGGTCATTGATCTGTGATGGGAATCAGCTCATGGTTATGAAATCAGTCATGTACCAAGCTCCAGATCTTCTGGAATCAGCACTTCCCATCATTTGAGAGGGTTCTTGACATGTTCCAGTTTCTTGTGTGGCCCCAGGATCTGGAAGAAAGTATAAAACTGTGGATGACTAAGGTACCAATGGGTGAGGATGGCAGGCATTGGAGCAGTAACTGAAGGACACCTTAAACATCAAGGTGGAAGAGGAGCTGCCCCATGGGGATGGAGCAGCTGGAAAAGGGAGTGGTGGGATACAGTCGGGGTGGTTGCATGGACCTCCTTACTCCAGTGCAGGGCACACCTGGCTGTTTAGGGATGACAGAGGCTGCTGTCCTCAAAGGCTGTGCTTCGGGACAAGAGGTTTCTGAGGGAAAACCAGGCTAATGATTAATGAACATACAGCTTATAGGAAAGGATTCCAGGGTTGGGTTTATTTAGCTTATCAAAGGGAAGGTTAAGGATGACTTGACCATGGCCTATACACACCCACATGATGAAGTGAACTTTAATAATGGGTACTTTCATCTATCAGACAAAGATATAACAAGGTCAGTGGCTGGAAATAAATTCAGAAGAGTAATTAAGGTACATGTTTTTTAATGTTGAGAGTGATGAACTGACACAAGATCATACTAGGAAGAATAAAGAGTTCTCTGTTTTTGAAATTATTTTTAAGAGGTGTTGTTTTGCTCCAAAAAAAATTTTCTAATTCAGGTTACTGGGGGAAATTCAATGCTGAGCTGGAAGTACCCGATCACAGTCAGTCCTTCTGGCTTGGCAATTTATAAATCTGGTAGTGTGAAAAAGGACACTCTGCCAGTACATCAGTGTTCACAGCTCCGACTGGAAAAGCAGAAGCAGCTATTGTTTGTTACCAAAGCATATTTATAAATATGAAATAAGGCTGCACCCTGGCAGACGTGCTGGCAGGAAGCTCAGTGTTTGTTCCTGGGATCTTCCTGGCAGATGCCGTGTCTGGAAGTTTGGACAGCGAAAATGCATCCTCCCTGCTCTCCCTCTCCCTCCCAGGGCCATCCTGGGGCATGGACCCTTCCTTCCACTTCATAAAACTCCCAGAATCCTGATGGGGGGGAAAAGGGGTTTGCAACAGAGAACCTAAAATAGCTTTCAATGCATGAAGCAGATGGGTAGGTGGGTTTTATGTTGCTGATGGCACTGGAAATTGTTGGGAAAGAAGAGTGAGCCCGTGGCCATGGTGGATGTGACCCAGATGGAGACCTCCCTGTTGGGACGTCCCCTGGGAAAGTTGGATGAATCAGAAAAAATAATGGAATTGTTTAAGTTGCAAAATACTTCTAAAATCATCGAGTCCAAGCATTAACCCAGAGCTGCCAGGAAACGGTGGGAGGAAGAAGGTGGCTGGAATATCACCTTGTCCCAGGTGGGGACTGGAGGTGAAGACCAGAGCATCTCTTGCCTTCTGAGTGAGCTCTCCACAGGCCACTCCAGAGCAGCCCAAATTGCAGCCCTGCATGGCCTCTTTTCAGTGCATGACATTAGTCTGGTAATTTCCCTTCACTTTATTGGCTTAGCTTAATTAAACTTCAGTTATCACTTTCCTTCCAATTAAAGATTTATTTTTACTACTGGAATAAATAAAATGATGGGGGCACTGGGAGCAAATGGAAATGGCAATGGGGAAGTTCCTTCTCAATTACATTCCTTTGGTTAAATTTTGTGTTGTGGAAAACAAATCAAGCTGGGGGTTGGTTCTGGTTTGCAGCCAGTGGATTTCCAATAAATTAGATCTGATTATATTGTACAAGAAAGAGATGTAGATGGAAAGTTGTAAAAAAGAGAGGCTTCTGCTGAGTCAAATAACTAAGATAATTTGGGAATGAGTTTTCTAAAAGCACAAGAAGTCTGCAACTTCCACGTCAAGTTTTTCGAGGCGCTCCAGCTCTCTCGCAGCCTAAAGCCTTCATAAATGGCACCAATAAAAATCTTCCAATTTCCATCTATATTTTGATTACCTTACAGTGAGTACAGAATATAATAAACTCCCAGTTCTGTAATGAATTCAAATAAACAAACAACTACCCTAATCCCCAAGCAGGCCTTCCCTAAACGAAATGGAGAATAATTTGGGGATATAAAGTCTCTCTGTGTTATTTGGAATTGCAGGTTGCACTAGCACCGTTTGGGCTTGCTGCTGCTCTGTGTGTGATATTGGTTCTTGGTGAATAGCTTAAAACAACAGGCAATTGGTAAATAAAGCAGCACAAGGGTTTTTTTCCTGTGCAGAGGAAGGAAGGAATTTGCATTTTTATCCTATTAATTTCTCCCCTTAAAACAGGTAAAAAGGAAAAAAAAAAAAGAAAAAAAAAAGGAAATAGTCTTCTAGTCAAAATGTTTGTGCCCAGTGGAGTTGTGGTAATAAAGAGTAAAAAACAGGGGAGATAATTGTGAGCCCTTTGCAGCAGCGCCCCGGTGGGAGCGGGGAGGGAGCTCACAAAGGAGCTGCGATGCCGGGCTGGAGATCCCTCTCCTCCGCATCCATCCGTGTCCTGAGCGGCGCTTAGAGATTCCCCGGGATTTCAGAGGACAACTCTCAGCCCGGAATCATCTCTTTACCTTGCATTAGGCAGCCAAGGCCTGTAGGGGGAGATTTCTTATTACTCTTTAAAGGAAGGGAAGCGGGAGAAGGCTTGGAATGCTTATGGATATTATTTCTTGCTGGAGGTTTCCCTTCTTTAAAGGTTTTAAATTAGATGAAAAGACCAGATGCTACTGCAATATTAAATCTAAATAGATTTTTTATATATCTAGCACTTTATAAAGATATAATATTAAGTTCTCATCTAAATTAGTAGATATAATTGTTTGGCAGGGAAGGACTGGTGATTTCCAGTCTTTAAATATATAAGTTACAGGGAAGGAGACCTGAGACTCCTTTTTGTCCCTGGGTTGGCGGAAGCAGCAGCTGAGCCTCGGATTTTGCGTTCATGGAATTGCACAGGCCGGTGAAATTCCACCCCTTGGAGAGAGAAGGGAGGGAGGTGAAGGGCAGGGTCTTCCTGGGCATGCACCCTCCTTCCTCACCCAGATGTTTTGGTGAGGTCCCAGGGGGTGCTGGCACCGCATGAATGCCCAAGAGCTGAGTCTGTCAGAGGCCAGCCAAGAGGATTTGGGGAAGAAAGTAGCAAAATGCAATATTTTGCAGGTTAGTTGGAGGGAGGCTGATGGAGGCAGCTGGGATCTGCCTGCTTTCGTGCTCCTTATGGAGGGGAACAGGGAGCTGCTCCTGGTCTTGGGGTCTTACAGGGTCCTACCCACTCATGTCCCTGTCCCCAAGGACAGAATTCCTGTCTGGATGAGGCTGAGCTGCCAGAGTCTCTGCTGGTGCTCCTGTGGCTCTTCCTTCTGCACAAAGCTCTGCTTTCATCTGTCACAGAAACACCCCATGTTCTCCATTTGTGCAGGATAACCTGACAAAGGAGGTGATTTTATAGCCTGCTACAGTCAATCTTATCTTTAAAGTGACACCCAGTTATAGTGATTATTTCTCATTGCAGACCCTAGAAGAAAACACCATAGATCAGGTCAGAAGCACACGGGTCTCTTACCTTGTACCAACAATTTGTATTTTTCCACACGTGGCCCAAAGCCCTGAATTTTCAGACGCTCGTGACCAAGTTTGGCTTCACCTGTATGACAATGGAATTAGAAACCCTGTTTTTACCAGGAATCAGGAGTTAAATCCCAAAGAGTCCTTTCGCAGAGCTCCAGCCTCTGGTGTTTGTGTAGTGAGGGAGAGAGACTGGAAAGAAAACAGCATCTCTAAGAAATTTGCAATTTATTTTTTTCAAGCAGTGAGGAGCAGCTTAGTTACACCGTCTCTACTTCACGGAACAAGAAACCAAACACTGTAAGTGGAAAGGCAAACAATTGCTTTGCTCATGAGAACTTTCAAAATAGCACCTTTCAAAGCCAGAAACGCTGCTTTTAACCCACCAACATCCACAGGCGCTGCGACGCCCTGTGCCAGCCCAAACTTCTGAACGCAGGAAATCCCAAGTTTTTCCACTTGATGGGAAAAAAAAATATCCAGATCTTTTAAAATGTGACCCTGGATAATGTAACAGGGTGGTGAATTGTTTTGATTTAAATGATTTACATATGGGTCTGTGGTGTAAAATTGTTTAGTACCTGGTCCTGGAGAAATCAGAGTTCTGGGGGTACCCCAGTGACACAGGGTGCTGGAAAGCACAAAGTCCCTTGGTGAAAACACTGGGATCCATGAGTTTTTCAGCTCTCAGCACAGGGAAAATATGTGAATAAAGAAGGAGATGTTCACCTGGAGAAGGCTCTAGGGAGGCCTCAGGGCTGGAGGGACAGGACACAGGGAATGGCTTCCCACTGCCAGAGGGCAGGGATGGATGGGATATTGGGAAGGAATTGTTCCCTGGGAGGGTGGGCAGGCCCTGGCACAGAGTGCCCAGAGCAGCTGGGGCTGGCCCTGGATCCCTGGCAGTGTCCAAGGCCAGGCTGGACATTGGGGCTGGGAGCAGCCTGGGACAGTGGGAGGTGTCCCTGCCCATGGCAGGGGTGGCACTGGATGGGCTTTAAGATCCCTTCCCACCCAAACTATTCCACGATTCTGTGACTGACCCTCCATACATCTGGAATCACTTTCTGTGATCAGGAAAAACTCCTGGAGATCTTTTGTCTCCTCCTGGGCACACGCAGCATTCCTCAGGGCTCTTCCTGCAGGCTCTCATGGAGCTATTAAGGAGCTGCATCGACAGCAGGTGCATTGACCAAGTGGCTTCATCACAGCCATTCCGAGCTATTACCAACAATTCTTTAGGCAGGCTCCATCCAATGGAGTTTGCTGCCAATTAAGGGGCTACTCCTCGGCATCCCAGCCTGTCAAATAGCCATTGTCTGAGTTCAATAACCCTCTCTAATTAAGTATTTACTAGATTCCACTATTAAGCCGCTATTAAGCATCTTAAAAACCTTTATTTATTATGTATTAATCAATAGTCCTTTCAGAGTATTGGATAAGTAAATGAAGTTATTACAGGTCCTTTTGGTTTAATACTTTTAGTACAGCTGAAAAATAAGGAAATTTACTCAAATAAATGAAGGTAATATGAAAAGTCCTGTAAATCCATGTAAGAAACACAGGCTAAGAACTAAATCTATGCACCAACAGCCAACATTAATATTCCAGGTTATTCCTGCTTCCCTTGCTCACAGTGACAGAAACAAGGGGCATCTCTCACTCCTGAGGCTCCAGATGAAGTTGGGGTTCCACTCCCTGCATCAGCTCCCATCCTCTTTCCCAATTTCTCTTTCAGCCCCGTTCAGATCCGGATGAATAATAATTTCATCTACATGAACATCACATTGTTTGCCAATAATTTGATAAAGATTTCCCCACCATGGCAATAGGTGAATATGTTTGCATAAGGAAACAGCAGTGAATCCAGCAGCCTAATCGGAATCCACAAAGGAACTCTGAAGTGCTTACAATCCTCTGCTCCCTTTTGGATTTCTCCCAATACCTTCACTTAATGATCACAACTCGAAAACACTCGCATTGAACCAAATGTCTTAGACTAATTATGTGTTAGTATCTGATAACATTTTGCCACAAAAATGTTTGTTTGAATGTATCTTATCAAAGTAATGTTTGTGCCCAGGATTAGCCACTGCTTGGCTAAAGATTTATGTAATCAGCTTATTTTAAGATTAATTCATGAAAAAACCCACAAATACCTATTACCACTTAATTTGTATAATAGATATTTACTATATTTTAACAGTGCAATTAAAAATTAATATGGACTGTAAAACCATAAGGTCATGTAAACACTCCACTATTTATTTGGTAGTTCACTTATCTTTTATCCCAAGATGTGATTATGCAGCCCAGACCTTTCGGGTTTGCAGAATAGGGAAAGGTCACCAGTGAAATGAGATGAATATTCTGAACTCGGTCCGAGCAGACGTGGACACAGCCACGCACTGGCTCTGCTCATTCATCACTCTGTGGCTGGAGAGGTGGCAGAGCTTCCGGAGCGTTGCAGTGGATTGATGGAGCCCAGGAGGTGAGGTGTCCCTGGGGTGGGGAGCTAAAGCTACTGACGGAGCACTCAGATAAAACTGGCTGTTGGCCCAGTCCTTTCTTTAGTTCAGGCTCGACTCTGTGAGCACTCAGGGCTTTCTTTCAATGTGTTTGGTGGCCGGGCTTTGGCCTTGGCTGTGAGGTTCAAATGTCGGCGGCTTCAAAGTCTCTGTGTTGGTTTTCTTCGTGTGCGTTTGAGCTTCCCATGAGTTTCTGTCCTGATGATATCCTTAATCAGCTCTTCTTTTTCTCACAAGTTTTAGCTCTGCCCACCCACGTTTAGATTTGCAGTCTGCCCATAAGCCTGATCTGTGGTGACATGTGTAAAACCAGATCTTCCCAGTGCCCCTCTTTGAAGGATTCCCACCCTGGTGCCAACCCCCCAGGGGATCACCCTGCAAGGGGCAGGAAGATGGGAAGGGCTGAAAACTCTTCTCTCTTCACTTTAGTCCCATTCCAACTCCAAAATCAATGGAAAAATTACCACTGGGACCAGACCACCACCCAGTGTTTGATACCCAAAGAACTGCACCCTCAAGGTCAGCAGAACTCACCTCCAATCTAAGAATAAACACGTCCAACAGATTTTTAGTGGCTTTAGCATGACCATGGACTAAAAAAAACCAAAATACTCATTTTTCTTTCAATATTTCATCAGCCCACTTTCAGTCTGAGGTTAAATCTAGCAGGGCACAGGCCTTTGGAGTTAAACACAATTTGTAAATGAGTTTCTTTGGTTCTGCTGATCTTCAAACAAATTTGTGTTTCAAGATCAATTTTAATCCAAACAAAAAATATTTCCTCTGTGGAAGGCACCCAAATATCAAATCCAAGCTGGTTTGAAATTGCAGTTTCTCACCCGAGTTTCTGAACTCAAGAAATTAAATCCAGAGAAAAACCTAAGGAATTCTTCCTGCTGGCTTTATTAGCATTTCAGACGCAGGTCCTAGGTCCTCTATGGGCACAGTCCATAGCATCATTTAATAATTCAGGCTTGGCTAGCAAAGCATGGACGTGTCATAGCTAAAAGTCCAGTCAAAGACACATCCATATGTTCAAGGTACATCTCGAAGGGAGGATTCCCAGAATGTTTCCTTCAGAGACCCACAGGTCAGCACAGAAGAGCTGCTGGCTGCCTTGCAGTCCTGAATGTGCCACTAACAGCACTGGTAATACCCGACAGGGAAAATTTCCTGGCTCTTACTTATCAATTAGCAAGAATTTATCACTTTCTGATCAATCATTGGCATATCAGGACAATTAACCACACAAGTGGCTGCCACCACTTTCCCAGCAGGTGGGTAACAAGCAAATTGTTATTGCACAGTAATTTTAATTTTTTTAAATATTTATTTCCAAATAAGGATTTCTCTTTATCTTGTTTCTCTTTATCTTTGCTGGTCCAATGCTGGCATCACTCTCAAGGTGTGCATCGGTTGTGATGCTCAGTGCATCATTTCCCAGCAGTAAAATCCTTCTGTTCTACCAAAGTTGACAAAAATAACCCCCCCCCCCCCCCCATGAGTGTTTTCCACACCACAGCAAAGAAAACCAATTCCTTGACACTGAATATGGCAAAATAAAATCATAGCTATCGTGGGAAGCTTTGACAGACTATCTGGCAACTTTGAACTGTCTCTACAAATCATTAGATTGCAAAACATTTCTGAGGGAAAAACAAATTAAAAGGTCAAGTCTTTAACACATAAACATTCAAAAACCTCCACAATATTAATTATTTTCAGTGTAATGTAATACTAACCATTGCATATAGTTCTGTCACAGAAGAGGAAGAATTTAATTGTGTCAGTGTGATTGTCCTGGGAATTAGGGAGCCTGCCGTAGGTAGGGAGCTGGATTTCAGCCTGCCAAGGCATTGAAAAGGCATTTCCATTCTCACACCGTGTCCACCTCCTGCAAGCATCAGAACAAAGAGGTTTTATCTTCTCTTGTGCATGAAAAACTAATAAATGAAAAATAAAATTATGAACAGTAAGTTCAGTAAGAAATGTGGATGGCAACACTTTAATGTTTCCTACCTAATAACTGCTTGGGATCACAGCCTAATTCAGCATCGCTGTTGCTGTCACCTCTGTGCTCCTCAAAGATGAACTTCAGGACCATTTCGGGCCTACGGACACAGGAGGCAGAATTTTATGATCCTTTCCATGGCCAGCATCTCTTATGAGATGTTTTCATATTCAGCTGGGTTTTATTTTTCTCCTCCTTGTCCTGCAGTGAAGAAAAGTGATCCCAAAGTGTGGCAACTTTCTGTTCACTTAGGGATTTTGTTTGCTTAAGTTTTCTTGTTTAGTTGAACTCCAGACGCCAAAAAGGAAATATTGTTTTGTCATGGATGTTTTCCTCTAGATTTGTGTTGTTATAACACAAAATTATAAAAACCATGTAGCAGTTTCAGGTTAATTTGTAGTTGTATTTGCTGGCTTATTTCATTGCATTATTAAAACATTTAGTACCGTATGTGTTATTAATATTCCAAAAAGTAATTAGCATATTTAATCAAAAACAATTAGGAGCAAGCATTGCTTCCCTTTTTAAGTGATAAAATATTTATGGCTGGAATAAACAAATGGAAAACCAAAAAGCACTTTGAGGTGTTGATTTCATGCACAGAAAACAAAACAAAAAACCCATCCAAAAGCAAGAAGAAGGAGATGCCTTCCAGCCTCCAGCCAGCCCCTGGTGGGTTTCTGGCTTTTCTTCCTCTCCAGGCTGACAATTATCATGTTATCATTCTAAACTAATCAAGTTTTGCTCCATTTTTCCCCATATTTTAGTTAAATAAGATTAACAGATTTAGGAAAGAAGTGCAGGAATCCCACCTTGGAGCCAGCTTTGTGCAGATCTTTCCTGTGAGACACAACCAATGGTGGACATTGGTTTGTTTGGTCTTCACAGCAGGGACAGAGGTGGGAAAGCTAAAAATGTGGTGGATCCAGGTCAAGAAATTCCTCATTTTATGTGGAACAGAGGGCAAGGAACATGAGGAAATACAAAAGAGCTCCCTGTCTTTCTGCTGGGCTTGTAGAGAGCTCTCTTGAAAGAAGCCACGTAACACTACAATAAATTTTCAACTGCTGTAAATATTTGACCAGAACTTCAAAACAAGATTAATTAGTTGGTTTTAAGACCTTGAGGCCATTTCCTCTCACTTTTCCCTTGCCAAACTGCATCCTTCAATCAGCTCTGTTGACACACCACAGGGGAACATCCCACCTATGAACTTTTCCAGCTACAGCACATCCCAAATGGATGGTGCTGTTTCCATGACCACTGGTGATCATTGCACAAATATTTTGGATTAGTTTGAAAATTCATGAGCAGGACAAGCCCTTTTCCAAGTGCTCAGTGAGTGGTTTTGTTCTGAGGTATTAAGATACAGAATTATGGAATGGTTTGGGTTGGAAGGGACCTTAAGGACCATCCCATTCTCAGCCCCTGCCATGGTAGGGACACCTTCCACTATCCCAGGTTGCACCAAGCCCCATCCAACCTGGCCTTGGACACTTCCATAAAACCACAGCTTCTCTGGACAATCTGTGCCAGGCCCTCCCCACCCTCACAGGAAAGGATTTTTTTTCTAATATCTCCTCTAAACCCACTCTCTTTCAACAAGGACTTTATGTGGAGTTTGCTGGGTGTTCTCTTCTTTTATATTAAAGAAGAAAAAACTCAACAAGAAGACACAAATCCTCATTTTCTGCTTTGCAGAGCAATAGGTTGTTTGCAGTGATTTGAAAACAACCCAAAAGCCCAGCCTGGCCAGGGTGGATCGGGATGGAACGAGCTGGAAAGCGGCTCCCGCACAGGTTTATAAATAGGCTGTGCTTCTCATCCTGAAACATTGCTCCACTTTGCCTGTTGTGCTGTAAATTAGCCAGTTCCTCTTTAAACAGAGTCAAAAGAAACAAAATACATATGTAACTCTGCTGCCTGGAACACGTGAGGGGAGGGAAAAAAAACAACAACTTATGAAATGCGGAAAACATTTGTTCAAGTCTCCAAGGAAAATGAAGTCAAACCAAACAAGCATATAATATAGATGTACGCCTCATGGGCAAAGTTACCTCTAAGCCCATATGTTTTAACAAATTAAGAGGTAAATAATTTGCTGAAGGTACAGTTCAGCCACGTCAGAACACCTCTGGAAATGAGATATCTCTGCCTTTCAAGTGGTGCTTCTTATCAAAAGGTTTATTTCTCCACTTTTTAGAATAGCACACCTTGTTTTGTCTCAAGACTGTAAGCAACTATTAACCCTTCAGGGCCTCTGCAAATGATGTGGTCATTTGAAGTCGAGGCTGCTTTGCTGCTCTTGTGTCTGCAAGCAGCTGAGAGAGATTGATAAAATTCAGGTTTTCAATAGGGGAAAGCCACGAGGGACTTCTCTGGGAATGAAAAGAGACACGGAAAGGTTACTACATGTATCCTAGAGTCTGGTACATAATTCCACCGTTAAAACTTTAATTTATGAAAAAAAAGCTGGTGCGGTCCCCAAATGGTTAAATTCCACTCGAACTTTTCATTTTAGTTAGTCATGAATATATCTAACATACAGAGGCCATCAGCATCTCGCCACTAGAGACTATAAAGTCTACTTACATAGGGTTCCTGGGATTTTTCATGTTCTTATGGAAAATATCTCTGAAATCCCCGAGCTGAAAATTTTGATCTCATTTGTGGATGTGAGTGATGCTGAGAAAGGGTTGAAGAGTGAAGAGAACACTTTTCTCGCATAATTTCATTTGTCAGGAGAATCTTGCCGCTGACATTGGAAGAGTGATTTAATTGATTTTAATCATACACCTGAGATTGGGAAATTGAGCCCTCTGTCCTGAAAAATAATTCTAGGCTTCCATGAGAATGTCTAATTTGCAGCTAATAGTTTTTTTTCTTGAAGTTTTGTTATGAAGTTTAGAAAATACAGATCAAAGGCTGGCATGTAGAACTGCTTAGCACAGCCGGAGATGCCGAATCGGGGCCATAGTGTTTCGGTCTTTCAGGGGTATTAACAGGCACATCTGCCTGGTTTTGGACAGGCAGGGAACAAAAGCTCCGACTAAAGAGCACAGTTTGCCTTCAGAGAAGAGAGACTTTTATATGCTGAGTACAGCCTGGAAGACTCAGAGTGCTACCTCACTCCTGGTCGTGTTTAATCCTTGATTTTCGCTTGTCGTCGAGTGCAGTGTTTATAAATTGTTCATGTATGCTGAGGAGAGGCTCGTTGTGTGCCCCAGCATGCTGCAATGATTTATTCTAAATA
Organism: Aphelocoma coerulescens; assembly: GCF_041296385.1. NCBI lineage: Eukaryota > Metazoa > Chordata > Aves > Passeriformes > Corvidae > Aphelocoma > Aphelocoma coerulescens. The sequence continues at coordinate 35,256,953 of NC_091020.1, forward strand.
AATAATTCCTTTGTTTTTTATTTCTCGGTTCAAAATAAACAGCGTTATTCAATTACAAATAATAATAATACTGAACACGACAACAAAGCCAAATAACGTTTGGCTTATGAAGAACCAGTGTGCCTTATGGTTTTTTTCACCGTGAAATCTCCATGATCTTTATTACCTCAATCAGCTGTTATTCAGAAGGGGATTACAGGCAGCCAGAAGTTTCACTTTCCCCAATGCTTCGACTCTGAGGAAATAGCTATATTACAATACTTATATTGGTCCACACAATAGAAGTTGTTTGGGATGTACAACTCAATATTTCCTTTTCTGTAACAATCCTTTTCTTGTCTGTAACAATCCTGAAAATTTCCATATTGGATAGGTACTCAGAGAATTTCATATTCCAAAACTGCACTGACAATGCTGTTAAATAACCATTCATTTCTTTAGTATTCCCTCTTGCATGGAAACCAGAAAAAAATATTGATTACATGGCCACTCCAAGGAGGTGGGAACCTGCAGGAGAAACTGGAATAAGAAGTTTGGATGCAGAGATGGGTTTAATTTAAACTGTTTCAGGGCTGAGCCAAGGCAAAAAACAGTTTTAGGTTTGGAACTCAGGACTCAGAATCTTCTGTTTTAATCCGATGTTGTTTTTATAAGATATCTATAAGCTGAAATCTCCTTTTTCTGCTGAGGAATCAAAATTGTTGAGGCAAGCTTGGAACTTGTGATTGGAAAGACTGGCTTTTATTTTCATGATGTACTGATATCTTGTGACAACTCCAAAACATTGAGAATTTGCCATCTTTCTTGCTTTTTTGGCAGCAAAGTCTCTCCTGAAAGAGACACCATAAGGAGTTGATAAGCTTGTGACTCGTGTTATTTCTGCAGTGGCAAAAATATTTACAGTGAAGGCCCTGCACCAAGAGAAATATCAGCTTCTGGTGAGGCAGGGACAGTTCACATTTTGGCACAGCTACCAAAGCACAGGGGTATCCTTTTTGCCCATATTAGTGAGGATTTGGGGTCTCCCTGTCAGCTGGGATAAATTTGCATTGGTCCTGCTGACGCACCTTTAGCAGAAGTTCTGCCACTCCACGGAGCTTCAGGCTCCCCTGCAGAGGATTCCTTGCTTTTCCAAGTGCCTGGAAACAGGGATTAAATCACCAAAGCAGCTGTTTGGTGGAGTGGAAATTTCCATACTGGGACAAAAGGAAATAGAACTTGGGCTTTGTGTGCCATGGCTGGGCACAGATCCACGAAATCCAACACAAGCTGGAAAATGTGTCCCGGCTGAAAAGCCACTCTGGGTATGACTTACCAAGAGCAATTGCTCTGGAGGAGCTGCAGATCCAAGTGACCAGCCCAGCACACCAATTTCATCCTTCACTTCTGTATCCAATGGGATGCAAGTCATTCATGTGCTGTGCTGGAAAACTCAGTGTGGGAGAGGACGGAGCGGTGAGGACCAACCCAACGCCCGGCTCATGAGTTATTTTAAGAGAGTGCATCACGTGAATATTGGCAGCCAGGGGATATATTTAGCCAGGAGGCCCCAAATGCTAGTTTAATAATTAGTTAATGTTTGTAAAGCAGTTTGATGGTGACCAGAGCCGTGCAAGGGTTATTAGTGTATAAAATGCTGTGGCTTGTTGTACTCCTCGGGCTGTAGCAACCACAACAATCTCAATGCCGCCTGTTAATTTTCCTGACTCTTTTATCACTGCCCTCCATTGGTGATTAAGCATCGTTTGTCTTATAATTTTAATGTTATCTTTAACACACATAATAAAGTTTACATAATTATAGCCTATTAATATAATTTGCATGCATGTTACTGGCAAGGCACAGGAAATGTTTCATCACCCAGCGTGTAATTTGGCTTATTTAACCATTTCCTTTTAATTTTCATCAATAGATCAGCGTGCCTCCTAAATGGAGATAACCTCAATAAATTCTCTTTTCAAGAGCCTTATCTGTATTAAGTCTCTAAAGGTCTCGGAAGCAGGACTATGAAGTGCTGAAGGGGGAACGTTTCTGAATGTCTGCTGCGGGAAGTTTTAAAAATTCACATTTTCTTCAGACAAGCGTGGGTCTTCCTAATGAAACCTGGGAACGAGGTGCTCTCATGGAAGCTTTGAAAGTGTGTATGCACTGTACTTCATAGCTGAGCTGTAACAAGACTTTAAATGACTAAACAGTGTTTAGATTGAACATGAAAAGAGTCTGCATGAAAAGATAGGTTCAAAATATTACATGATGCTTTGCAAAAGTGTAAATGTGCCCGCCTTTATTTTTTTTTTTCCTCTTGGTAAATGGCAAACGTTTACAACCCAACTAAAACAGTACCAAGAGAAATCCTGTGTTTGCTCTTTGGAAGATATTCAATAAATTATAGTGAGCTGCAAATGTCACTGGATTGGGAACTGTAAGAGCTTTACCTTTAAGTCTTTAAGTAAAGACTTGCAGCTGGTGCAGTGGCTTGGTAATCCCTAATGATAAGCTGCTTTTAATGTGGGGGTGAGGCAGTTTTCACACAGATATTACTGCATTAACCTTACTCTAGGTGCAGTGCAGGTGTGCACAATATTGTGCTTTGCAGCCTTCCCTACTTTATTCTCCCCGAGTATCCGAAGCCTGCTTTAACAGATCCTCTTATACCATGGTGAAAAGATTGCAGTTCAAACCTATTATCAACAAAAACCTGCCAAAAGGGCTACATTGTCAGACTTTATGATGGTACTAACTATTCTGTTGTTCTCTGGAGACCAAACTTAGACCATTAAATTCACTTCATTTGTGATTTCAGTGACCTGGGCTGCAGACATCAGGCTTTTGATGTAAAATGTTAGTACAGGAATCAATGGTACCATCTAGCTCCCCTTAAAGTATATCATAAAAGCATAATGGTCCTCTTCTAAACAAAAGGTGACACTACTCTTGTATAATACAATTATATGGGGATGATGTTTTCAGCAGAGTTTATTTGATATTATGATGTGCAAAGACTTTCCACATTGAAATAAACTGCGTAGCTGAGTTCACTCCATTATTTTCAATAGACTGACTCCATTGTCTGCACTGGAATATAGATAATTTTCATACAGTGGGGAGCTATTTTCATATCCTCTCCATGAAATAGATGAGATTATAAACAGGCTGGGATTACTCAAAAACCAACACAAGCCATGTCTACAGACCCATTTAAGACAAAGGCTGCCTCCGGAATGGTCTCCTTTGATCGGGAGGCTCCCAGGACTTGCTCCGTTTATTTGACAGATGACAGCTATTTATAGCAAATGTGTAGCATTTTTGAAAATTAAAATTTTACTGGTGGAATTTAAGGGTTATTTTCCACTCCAGGGACTCACATTTCTGTGAAAAAGGGCCTTTTTTTTTTTTTTATACAGGCACCATCTTCAGTGTTAAACCTATTTGTAAACAAACGCATTGCGATAGCTCATTGTCAAACACTGAACAGGTTTATAATTAATGAAATTGCTGAAACAAAATAAATGGAGAATTAATACAGCTGCCAGTATGTTTGTGTTGTTGCACAAGTGAGGAGACACCGCTGCTACCACGGACTCGACACTGGGAGCTTTTTGCAGCTAACCAGGGGTGGAAATAAAGCCAAAAGCAATGCAAACTGTGGTGTTTGCCTCTGCCAGGGGGTCACAGCTAAACCAAAAGAGCAAATGTCAGGATTATCCAAAAAGTCACAGATCTGGGCGTTCTCCCCCCACTTCCTTTTGAACTATTTTCCCATTTTAAGAGTGGAGGGACACTGCAGGGGGCCAGCTCTGATGGGGGGTGAGGGTGAGGTGGTGTCCGATCAGGCCTTTGTGCCCTTTGCAGGAATTGGGAGATGTCAAAGGGTCACATGGAAGGTTACTGCCAGGCCCAGGAGGATCATGGATGATGCCAAGCTCAAGATATGCCACAAATATCCAGCATCCTGGAAAAGGGGCTGGGAGTGGGAAGGGTGGAGGTGTGTGCTGAAGGCACAGCAGTGACTGGGGACCCGGCCACGGCTGTTGGCCTCACATTGCTCAGTGTAGTCACCTGCTGTGGAGAAGTGATTTCCTTCCTGCCGTGGTGTGGCTCTGGCCTGGGGTCTTGCCCAAAGGTCTGGAAAGGTTTTGTATTTTTACAAAGCAAAAATAACAGAAATACATGTTTAAAACTTGTTTGAGAGATCATCAGGGATGACTTGCTTGGTCTGCCAGCCTTGGGGTTCCTGTTCTCTGTAACAGCCCAAAGGCTAGGCACATTCCACCATCAGGGATGAGGGATATGCTCCCTTGGTTTGTTTTCCTTTCTCTGTTCTTTATTCTTGATTTCTCACTTAAACACCAACAGGTCTTTCTCCTTCTGCTCAAAGGAACCTCAATCTTGCTGCTGGAATAAAAAGTTTCTCCTTACACCAGTTAACATTTTTTGGCCTTCCTAATTCTAATCTTCAAGACTTTCCCCTCCTTTTCCCCTTGCAGAGCTTTGTTTCTCACCTCAAGCCCAGTAAAACATTAATGGGAGATTTGGTACAGGGCAGGAGAGTTTTCATGACCGAGGGGTAGAGTGTCAATGAGCTGTGGAGCTTTTGGGTGGGTTAAAGACAGAAGAGATGAGAATAAACCACGAGCAACTTCATCCTAATTGTGTTACTTCATTATCCAGGCCCTTGCCTTCTGCTGGCATTGCCTCCTGCTGCGTCCAGAGGGCAGGGAACTGGGGAAGCAAATAGGTCATTCCACAGGGTGCTAATGCTGCAGCCAAAGCCAAGCCCCAGCAGCCCGAGCGTGACCATCAGCGCAGGTTTCCTTATGAATGGTTTTAATTAGTTCTAATCAGGGAGACTGGGAACCCAAAGGGCGCCTCGTTCCTTCCCCCATTGGGTGTTTGCTGCTGCTTTTCTTAATGCCTACTCTTGATGAGCAAAAGTCTTGCAGCTGGACAAATGTTCTTAATTAAGCTGAGGCAGAAGCAGATATTCCGTGGATATCAGGAGTTCCCTCAAACATCACTTTTGAAGGACACTGGGTTGCAAAAAGCAATTTCTCCTGTCGTCCAGTGTTTGATACTGTGAACATTTGGCATTTTTTAAAGTTCCAGTTCCGAGCCTGCTATCCTTATGCTTTCTAGGATTTCTCCAAAATAATCTGAAAATTATTAAAAAATGGAAATTAAGAGTGGTTCCCACATCTCATTTTTTTAATGGTCACCCAATGAGAGAAAGAAGTAGGAAAATTTTCAGCACAAAAATTTAGTGTTTTCAAATGGAGAGTGTAAATCAAACAAAAAATCCTGAACTTGGATTTCTTTGCATTTGACATTCCTTTTTAATTTATGCAGAAGCTTTATGGAGCCTGATACCCAAAGTTTACCATGTCTCGGAGACAGCAAAATATGGGAACAAATAGGTCAGGATTTTTTATATATATACTGACTGGACTTGGGCTTCTTTCCTTTGTTTCTTGCACCAATTTGTTTCGTGAAAAAGAAAGAACGATTTTCTCCAAATGCAAAATTTCAATAGTTTTAGCAAGTAAAATCATTTAAGTTAGCAGGTTTTTTACCACTTGTCTCACTAGTTGGGGTTAAATAAACAGATCCAATATCCTGCAGAACCTCAAATACACAAGCTTGAGCATCCTGTGTCCTTAAACATAAAGATTTCATTCCCAGTGTGGTTAACTGGAGGTGTAGGGGAGTTGTGGGATTTGCTGGAGACCACTTGGACACGACAGGAGCTCTTGGCTTGAGGCCTCCCTCCTCCTCCATCCCTGGAGCAGGACACCAGGGAGCTCCAAGCTCCATCCCTGTCCCTTCCACGAACCCTGCCTGTGGAGCACTGGGACAACCATGCCCCCCACACCTGGATACCTGTTGAGAGAAAAATTGGGTGCTGCGAGCTGAGCCTGGTGACAAAAATCGCTCTGAATTGCTCTCAATTTGAACACCCGTGTTCATCCTTTTGGGAAAGTTTATGCTTTAGGCAGAGCTTTTCTACAAGCTTTTGCACCACACACGTGTATACATTATAGCTCCAAATTGCCTCCAAGCTGACAGTCTTTCGGGTGCATTAACTACTTTACTACCAAAGGGGCAGCAGGATTAATATACATATTTTTAAACTGCCGAAGCGAAATATTTCAGCTCGGTCTTTTCTACAAATCTTTGCCTTGGTGTTCAAACCTGCAAACGAGCCCATCAGCAACAGCTCAAGTCCATCAAGACCCCTCAGCTCCTTGATTGATAAATAGGGCGTGTTTACACTGCGGCTCCTGCGCGTTCTTTTCTGTCAGCGCTAATTTATCTGAAAGTCTTAACCCGCACGTTGGAAATCCAGGAGCATTTTATAACGAGGGCTGCGGAAATAAATCACCCCCTGCAAATAATATTCAAAGAAATGGGTAAAGTCTTTCACCGCATGAGTAGCTGTGACACACAGACAGACAGACACGTTAACCTCCCAGAAATCCGGAGAATCCAAGCCTTTCAAGTGTTGCCACATGCAATTCTTCCAGCAAAAGAGGCACGGAGCATTAAAGCTTTAATATTGAAAGCCTCCACCGTAGACAGAGAAAGGTGGAGTGGGGGGAAGAAGGAGGAGAACACGCAGCTATCCTGGATGTATTTATATTATTAGGCTCAGATTATTATTATTATTATTATTATTATTATTATTATTATTATTATTATTAATTTTCACTGCAGGCTTCTCTTCTGCTTGCAGGTGAGGCAGGTTTTGTGCCCAGCCCTTCCCTGGGCGCGCGCAGACCCCGGCGCTACACGGGGCTCTATTAAAGCCGCTGTTCAATAGTTTGGTGATATTCAGACAATATTGAAACATTCCCAAATGAACTTTGCAGGGAGACATTTTCATTCGCTGCCTCCCTCCTCATGCATATTAACAAATGGTATGCAAGGCCTCATTTAATTCACTGATTTTACATTCGGATCACTTTCTCTTTTACAGCTATTTTTACCGGGCTTCATTAATCTTTGTTGAATACAATGGCATACATCTTTAATGCGGCCGCTGTCAAGTCATATTTCAGTAAGAGCTGCAAACTGAATGACAGCAAGCAATATTAATAAATTTAACATAGACTATATCAATTTTTAACAGAATGAATGTGGAAAGCTAAATGTATTATTTTTCGTTTAAATCATAGGGTTTATCACCGGTTAAGTAGCAGCGATTTCGGGAAACTTGTGACGTGCCGTACAAATAGATTTACATCTCATTAATAAGTAAATTAGGCAAATGCCTTTCAAGTTCAGACAAGTACATAAGTGTAATCTCCATATTAAAGGAGTAGTCTTTGATAAACCACTGAGGAATTGCAGCAGCCAACTATGTGACATGTTGCCAGTGCCTGAACTCTTCCACATTCCCACCTTTAATTACACTGGTTCATTACTAAAGAGATAAGTGTCTCTCCAGTTAAGATTCTATAAATGAGCAGCATGCGGGATCCTCCCAAATCATTTTTGCAGAAACCATGAAAAGGTGGTAACAGTTATGAAAAAACGAATTATCACCTGCTCTCTTTCTTCCTTCCCTGTAATAACATTAAAATATTAAGATGAATTCCTTTTAAATCTCGGGAAGAAATTGTCCATTAAGAGATGCTACTTTGTTTAAGAAAGAAAGAAGCGTTAAAAAAAAAAAAAAAGAAAAGAAAAAGGGGAAAAAAAAGAAAAGAGAAAACTCTTCTGAATTTTTTTTTTAATTTCGCTTCATAAATCCCAACAGAGATAATTTGCTGTAAAATTTAAACCCAGTGAGAACTTGTCTGTCTGTGTTAAATAAAAAAGTTACGGTTGGTAGGAGACATGTTTTTGCAGTAGCTTTAGCGATTATAGGAAATTACATGCAAAGCCAGAGTTCTGATCCTAAGTTAATTTATAATTGGAAAAAACTTATTAATTAGCTATGTCATTCTAATTAAGAATTAGAGGAGTGTGCATTAGAAAGTCAGTCAATATCCAGCTGACAGAATTAAAAAAACCCCACAGAAGTCTGCAAGCTCCATAGCTCTGTCCACCATCTCCCTTGTCATCTTTTTAAGGATTTTTCTGAATGTCTAACAGAAATTAGCCCGGTAAATACAGATATCAAAGGAAATAAATTGGGAATTTTGTCAGCCTGGAAAGGAAACCCCTAAACTGAGCTGGCTGATGTACTTTACAGGGCACCTTTTGGGCCTTTCTGGGTGATTCTGAAATGCAGCTTGTATTTGGAGGGCTCCGTCCTCCTGCATCCAGGGAAAGAGGCACCTGCATCCCTGCAGTGGTACCCAGCAGTGCCTGCATCCCTGCTGTGGCACCCAGCAATTCCTGCATCCCTGCAGTGGCACCCACAGTGCCTGCATCCTGCAGTGGTACCCACAGTGCCTGCATCCCTGCAGTGGCACCCACAGTGCCTGCATCCCTGCAGTGGCACCCAGCAATTCCTGCATCCCTGCAGTGGTACCCACAGTGCCTGCATCCCTGCAGTGGCACCCAGCAATTCCTGCATCCCTGCAGTGGCACCCAGCAATTCCTGCATCCCTGCAGTGGTACCCACAGTGCCTGCATCCTGCAGTGGCACCCAGCAATTCCTGCATCCCTGCAGTGGTACCCCCAGTGCCTGCATCCCTGCTGTGGCACCCAGCAATTCCTGCATCCCTGCAGTGGTACCCACAGTTCCTGCATCCCTGCAGTGGCACCCAGCAATTCCTGCATCCCTGCAGTGGTACCCACAGTGCCTGCATCCCTGCAGTGGTACCCACAGTGCCTGCATCCTGCAGTGGCACCCAGCAATTCCTGCATCCCTGCAGTGGTACCCACCAGCACACACTTGCCAACACTCAGGCAATCACTCTTCCTACAAGAAACACCCAAAATATTCACGGATAAAGACAAACGAGCTGACTCTGAGGCCCTGCCACGGTCGCATGGGGAAGAGCTGCAAGTTTTGCCAATATATTTATGTATAAACAGTGTGAAGGGATGTGTACATTTGCCTACATATATATATTTATTTCCCATCCACCAGCTTCAGTCCTCTTGGTACATTCCCCCTTTAGGCCCTTTTTCTGAGATTATTGTAATTCATTCTTTAAAAAACACCCCATGTGTAAATATTTTTTTGTTAATGTTTTTCTCTCTCCAGTGTGCTGGAATTTTAAAGAGCACTTTAATATGAAATTAGATAGAAAGTTTTGACCTTTTTGTGATTAAAATAATATGCATGTTACTGATATAGGCTTCATAGGTTGAAAATCTACTTTTATTTAGGCAAATATTGAAAGAGAGACAAACAGATTAGAAGAAATGTGAGGCATAGCCTGGGTGAAAATAAAACCAGTCCTTTGCATTTGGAATTGGCAAGGCTGGAAATACAAAAGGAGAAGTAAAACTATAAAAGTTAATGTCTCAGATAATTGCACCCTCCAAAAATAAAATAAATAAATAAAATTATTAAAATAATCTGGCCTGAGCTTTTCACTTTTTTATGTTTTTTTTTTTCTCCATCTTTTGCTTTAAATTAGAGTAAGGGGGGAAAAAAAGCTGGAATGCTCACTTATTTGAATACCAAAAGATGACCCACTCCTAATGATATAAAAAATCTTTTGCATTAGCAAATTTCTCTTCTGTATTTGTTTTGCTAGCACAACACAATATTCACTTAATATGCTACCAGTATCTTATCAAGTTAATGATCTGTTGTATGTATAGAGTAAGCTTGTTACTCATTTGAAATTAGATACAAAAGCACTACTGTATGGAAATTTGAATACTTTGGGTTTTTATGAAATTATGGGACTTTCATGCTTTAACAGTCTATAGACAGCCTTAGCAGGACAGCAAGAGTTGGTTTTGTTAATGTGACATTACACAGAGATGCAGCTTAGCCTGATTTAATGGATCTAAAAATCCAGTTGTGTAGAGCTCCTCTCCATTTTCAGGTCCTCAAGCTCAAAAATGTAAAGGCTGTTGTATGAAACATATCCAAAGAGTTGGATTTGATAGAAAATAATGTAGTTTAGATAAGCCACCTCTTGCAGCCATTGCAAGTGACCAACGCCAACTGCTCATGACATCCTGTCCCGAGGTGTGTGTTTGTGTACTTTTAGGAAAAAAATGGGAAAAGGCAAATATGTGTAGAGTTTAAATATGGATCGAGTTAAATCCTACAGTCATGGAACATCCTTTAGCAGGACTGCAGCTGGTACTGGTTCCTGCTGCAGATCTTCCCAGAGCCTCCTACCCATGCACACCACATGCTGTTACCTAATTCATGGCAGTCTAGAGGCTGAAGATGAAGTATTTCTTATGGGTTTCACCATAGCACATGGATGCAGGAAATACAGGGTCACGCTGCTCAGAAGAATTCTCCTTTGTGCCATTTGTTTGCTTCCTCCTGCTCCAAAAGGAGAGCAGGGTAATCGACCTCAGGAAGCACACTCAGAGCACTGCTGCTCCCACGGAGCATCAGCTCCATGAACCTCCAGGAACCTGAGCAATGAAACATCCCTCTGGTGTTCCCAGGACCTCACATGTTCCCAGGGAGGTTTTGGATGTACAGGTACTGATTTCTCGTGAACTGGTCTGGAGAAATGCAGATCCTCAGAGCTTTGCTGGCAATTTTGCCAGAGTGAGTTGAAGCAGATTTGGGCTCACACCAGCCGAAAGCAGCACAGTTTTGCCAGCACGGTCTCTGTGCATTTCCCCAGATCACTTATTGACACAATCAGTACCTTTACATCCCAAATCTAGTCCAAATCAATTGTCTTATTGTCAATATTGTCTTAGTCTACTCATGTTATAACCACCTACTTTTTTGGGGGGTTTCCAGACTCATCCAATTTTCTTTTTGTTTCTCCTTCATTACTGTGACCCCACATTCCTGGGAAGGCATCTCCCTCCTGGCAGACCTCACTCCTCTGGGCAAGGCTTTAAGCCCATTCCAGCTGGGAATTTGGGGCTTGATGTCCTGCAGAATTTTCCTGCATGCCAGGGGTGCAGGCAGAAGGAATGGCTGGCAAAAAGTCAAGGCCAAGATGTGCAGTGGCCTGAGCCCCATGGGAATGGTTTCCACGCCCTTTTGGAGAGCTCCAGTGGGCTGAAGTGCCACACACAATTGATCTGCAGTGGCAGTAGCATGGTTTGGGTCTCCCCACTCTCTTTTCTTGCATGAGTAAAAGGGAGCCACTGCCTAGCATCACCCTCAAGGGATATGGAGAGATGATGCTGGTCCAGGCAGAGGGAAAGGTCTGTGAACGATCGTGTTTGCAATCATCTCAGGGAAAAAGATCTCCCTCATCTCCTTTTTCATCATTTACAGATGCTTTATTCACAGTTCCAAAAGACTGGCTGGGGATTACTCCATCTTCTCCTCAGCCAGGCTGAAGTTTGGATGTGCAGCTATTTGAGGGATGAAAAAATGGTAAAAACAGTTTTTTGGGGTTTTTTTTTTGTGAGTCACCACCCAAGAACTGGTGTAAGTTTCTGTGGTTGTTGAAGTCTTCTTCTCAAAACATTACTGTACAGGGAGGTCTGGGGTGTGTTGCAGCGAACACCCCACGTTCCCTCCTGGTGCTGCAGCACCGGCGTGCTTGGATTGTCCCTCAATGATCACTGGAAATGGGACCCACCACCCTAAATTAATTACCCCTGTTATTACACAGATGAATTAGACTGGTCCCAATCAACAGTGTTAATGAAATGCCATTCATTTAAAGCCCAACCTTTAAGGGAAGAGGGTTGGGGATGCCGGGGCAGGGTGGTGCTGTTTGGGGTACACCAAGGCTCACAACCCTCTGTGTGGGTGACACTGGCATTACAGCTTGGATGGTGGGGACGGGTGGAGCATCCCTGGAAAAACAAAGCATTCCTGAATGGACAGAGCACCCTTGGGCAGGCCGAGTATTCCTGGCTGGACAGAGCACCGCCGGCTGGACAGAGCACTGCTGGCTGGACAGAGCATCCCTGCACCGCTGCCACCGAGATGCTGCAAAAGGGGAAACTTTGGCTGTGCTCCCTCTTTTCAAAATGCAACTATGTAAAGGTCACAGAGGAGGAGATGAAACTAGGAGTTGTAATAAGGAAGGAGAAATAAAAAATAATGACAGAAATAAATTGTCATAAGAGGGGATACAGTTATGATTTATTGTGATATTCTACAAATTTGGAGGTGATTAAAAGCCACCTAAAATTCACATTAACAAGTCACATAAAAATGGAATTAAACTAGTGGGCATAATGTGGCAGGGTATAAAGAAAAATCATGACAGAAATAAATTGACAGAAGAATGATACTATTCAAGTTTTACTCTGTCGCGTCACACTGACAGGAGACTAGTATTTTAATTTCAGAGTTGTGGTTGAGTTTTTGGAGTTCATTAAAGGCCCACATTAAGAATCTCATAAAAGTGAGAAGAAATTAGTGACCATAATGTGGCAGAGGAAATAAAGAAACAATAATGACAGAAATAAATTGACAGAAGAATGATACACTTAATGTTTCACTCTGACACCCTCTATTAATAGGCCGCTGCAAGCTGGAGCAAATGTCATTCATATTTTAGCCAAAGTATACCACTAATTAGGCTGGCTTTCTGCACTGGAATTAAATTTGAGATCCCTCACCTTTAGAGTGGGATCATTTGAATTCGAAAGAAAAGAGCTGGTGACAGAAAAAAAAACTTTCTGCTCGGGCTCTTCTAATGAGATAAAATTCCCCCTTCTCCCCATTTCCTAGCTATAATTGCTGATTATGTTGTTACACAGGAGCGGCTCTCCGCTCTCTCCTCCCCATCATTATGATTTAGTCTGGCATATCGGGGTGCTTCAAACACGGACTGAAGTGGTTTGAGTCTAATTTAGCACTCATTTAGGCCGCAGGTACCGACGAAGGTAAACACCGCATTGTTATAATTAATTACCCCTTAGGCCTAGCCAGGCCAGCTCTGTTTCAGCTGACCCTTATAATAATAAGGCTTAGGGGCATATTGTATTTCTTTTGACAGATTAATTAGAAATTCAGCCGTGGAGGTACAAAGCAACTCTGTCATGAATATTTAAATGGACTGACACAAAAAATCATGAAAGGGCTGCTGAACTACATGACAGACAGGGGATATTAGCCAAGTGATTCTAATCAATAATCTCTTGATCTCTTACATATTAATACACTGCCTGCTGTTATTAAGCTCCATAATAAGGAAGGGGAGAGAAAGTTAGTGTAGCTCTGCTGTAGGGCTCGCCGGGCCCCCAGTGTATACACTAACTGACGGAGAAAATGCACAGAGGAGCCGGGCCTCAGCCTCTTCAATCTCATCCAATCTTAAGGAATGGCAGCTCTGAGCATCGCTGGCCGGATAATTATTGGCCCTGACAAGGTGAAGGCGTTTGCAGGCAAATGAGATGGGAAGTAGGATAAGTCCCCAGACCACCCAGCGCAGGGCACGCTCAAAACCAACCGCGCGCTACCGCTCGGGCTTGTATTTGCTTTAGCAGGGGAAATATGGGAATCACAGCGCTTTTGAGTCGTGTTGAAGGGTCAGTGACAGTCGAACACCGGGAGCTTGCTGTTACTGTTGTTAATGTTAACTTTAACACCAAGTCAACTGGATTTACCCCCGGTCCCTTTGCTCATCTCCTATAACATCAAGGCCACCGAGTGAATTAAGCAGCGTAGTAGAGCTGAATATCATCTAAATTCATTACAGCCGGTTCCTCCCGTAAATGGGGGAGGAAGCGCCGGCGTTGCTCGGGAAATGTGCCGCCTCCACAGCACCAAAGACTTTCTTTGTGCTGCTCAGGCACGGGCTTGGGGAGAGAGTGAGCGGCAGCACCGCACCGGTGCTGGGTAAAGGGGGTTGGTGTAATGAGGACTGTGATTACTGCAGGGCTAAGATGTTCTCTTGTCTCCCAAAAATGAGCCCCACAATGTGCTTGTGGTGTGAGGGAAAGGGCTCAGCTGGAAAAGGGAACTGGACTGGCTCCAGTATCTGCCTAAACAACTTAAAAAAAGAGATTAAATGACAGGAGCAGGGAGTGATTATTAACATATTTAAATCACATCTACACAATGTTCAGATGGGATTACGATGTCGGATTTTTAAAAAATTATTCAAGAGCCAAAATATTAAATACACTTTTTTTTTTCTTTTCCATTTGCTCTTCTTTTTTTATTCTAATTAAAAGGGAGTCACAGGTTCAGTGCTCACCCTAGGTCACCTGCAGTCCTGCCCATGCACATGCTGTGGGTGCAGCATCCTGGCCGAGGCCAGGTGGAGACAATTCGGATTTCAGAGCTGGATTTGCTTCATCACAGAAAACCCCACAAAGGTAGCAGGACTCAAAGTGAATTTTCCTCATTTCCCTGGGAGAGCTGAGTGGAGGAGAGGGTCAGACAACACATCTCTGTGTGCAGAACAGATTTGTTGCCACCTGACCTGTGGTCTTGGTGTCCCACTTCTAACAAATCCAGACTGGAAGCGACAGTGAAATCGGAAGCCTCTTAGTCCCTAATAACTCATCCTGTATGTCTACCCTTATTTTGTTCTTATTGTTGTTTGTTCTTATTGTTATTTTGTTCTTATTTTGTTTTGATTAGGTGTCTCTGAGCTATCTGCAAATAAAAACCGATTGAAGTGATAAAACAGCGGGAGCAGCCTGACAAGCAACCCCAAAACACCTAGGATCCCAGTGCTAGCAGAAGAGGACTTTGTTAGGTTGTTATACCACTCCTGATCAGATGGGAACCCTCCTGGAACTGGGATCTGCCTTGGGAGCATGCCCTGGATCTCATTGCTGTTTCTGTCTCCTGCAGGTGCTACAAAAGGGACTTAAAATACTTGCGTGGGGACAGGGTTCAGAGCAGCAGGGAATCACGCCCAGCTCTCTGGCAAGCTGTGACAAGATGTTATTTCATGTTGTGATTGCACACTGAATGGTTTCCTAAACTCTGTTTCAAAAATCATACATTTACGGGCACGGTGCCATCATATTGTGAGTAAAGAAGCCCTGTCCCATTTACAGGCTTCATTTGGTGAAGCTTCACTGCTCCAAGTCAACTCAGCAAATGCTTTAGGTTTTTCAGGAACACTGAGTTAAAAATACCTGTGTCTGAAAAGTGCTTTTACACTTAAAAAAACCCCGCTATCCTGAATTTATCAACACTTATATTTGCAGGTCACACTTTACTTGCACTTATAAGTTTAAGCCTAACCCTTCTCATTACTTCAATGCTGCTTTCAAACCTCTAATGCATATTTAAGTGGTAGCATTAAAAAACAGTGTGTCAACTGCCATTGATGTGCGATGTAGGGCACTGACCCTTTGAAGGCATTATCATGTCATTGGACCCATTAAGTGCAGCCATTTCTGTTGCTCTTAATTGGGTTGTGCAGTGTGGAGCAGTTGCAAGTGGTTACAGTTTATACCATGAATTATAATAACAATGGTAGTGGGTAGAGATCTGTGTGGGCACCAAAAAACGTGCTCAGAGGTGGCAGAGAGCGTCACCTCTACTCAACTCATCACCCCTCCTTTTCAAAAGTAATAGAGGTTTAATTTACAAGCTCAAAATCAGTGTGTGGGCACTACTCAGTCTATGGCTGTTAATTGAACAGAGCCTTGTCTTCCAAACCATTGTTACTGGGCTGGTTCTGCTCATGGAATAATGTGCTGTTCCCCATGAATCCATTTTTTTTTTTAAAGTATCTGGCCCCAAAAAAGAAACCTGATACATCCTATCTGCTCTTGGTTGGAAACAGCAACTTCTCTTTCCTTCATTTAATTTTTTTTTCCTTTTAAAAAATTGGATGTCAGGATTCATTTGGACTAAGGCCAGGCTGTTTTATGGCAAGTTTCAGCAGCTGAAAATATTTGCATCTGATTTATAAAGTTTTGCAAATGGCTGTAAACCTGAGACAGAGCCTAACGATGGTGGCACTGCCTGCCATGCTGTTACAATTAGAGCTTGGCCCACGCCAAGTCCCTGGCATGGAATGACCTGAACTTTGGAGCTCGGGATGTCTTTCCAGGGGCCAAATCAAACCTCGAGGCCCTACCACTCCTGAAACGTGGAGATTTCTGGATCTGCCTCAAAATTTCCTAGCCAGGACCCATTTCCAATAATTAGTAGCGTTGTCTTTAAATATCAATGGAAGTCATGATGGTTTATCATTTGCAGCTGGACATGCATGAGTGCCCTTCTTGCTGGTCTGGTGCTCCCAAAGAACAGATAATTAAGGACAAGGAAAACAGACTGGGAGCAAGAGCCAAATGAAATGTCCAAATGCAAACCGTGCAGTAATTGCAATGGTAACAGTGGTGATGACAGCAACAATCACTTCGAGCCTAGCAGCTTTGTTTATAAAAATGTTAGCAAAAGGTGCAGAGCTGGAAACAAATAACTCTACCTCAGCCCTTTTATTGCAAAAACATAATAAAGTGCAAGCCAAGGAGTAAATTCATTGCAAAGTCATATTAAAGGTTTTGGACCAAAGTGAAGCTGTTACAAACTACATCTGTAAAAATTGTGTAATTATTATGGGTGGGTAAAATCTGGCAAGAATTATTTTCTTAAGTAAAGCGTAAAAGAGAACAGATGTGCTGTAACTGACACATTTATTTTTTGCCAGTTTCACTAATTCTGGACAAAAAGTTGCTCTCATTTATCATATTATTCAATGGATCTCAAATTAACGAGGCAAGGGTGACTTTTTACACTGTCCCAATTTTAATGCCTGAGAAAAGAAGGGGGGTGGGGAAGGCTGTCTCACTGAAAGAAAATTAATTTGTTTTATTGGGCACTGAAAAGCCAAGCCTTTTGTCAAACAGAGAAGCAAACATATATTTGGAGGGAGAGCTAGGTCACTAGTTAAATGTCAAGGTCTGCTAAAATCAAAAGGTAGGAGGGGTGGGTGACAATGAAATCTAAGTAGAAAACCATAAATGTAAAGAAACACCACGACTTCTGGGCTGGGGTGGAATGAGAAAAATGGCCAAAGACAAAGATAGGCAGCCTGGGTCTGGAAGTAATTATGGCCAAGTGAAGACAACTGAATTCCATATTACTTTGGTGGATGTCTGTAAAGGCAGTTTGGGGAGGTATTTTGGTAAGGTTTACTTTTTGGAGCTTAGCAACATAAATTTGTTGTCACTGAACTATTAAATAAAATAGACACATGTTGGCAAAGAGTGCAGAGCCGAGGGATGGAACTGATTAAGGGACAGCCTATGAAATAATAGCTTAAATGGGCCCACTGCAGGATTTTAATATCCCATGACAACACTCAATTGTCAAATTCTGCTGGAGTGTCCAGGATGCTACTAAAATTAAGCCAGAAATTCCTAGATTTATTCTATTTTTTTACAGCTAAGAACAGGAAATGCCAGTAAGCTGTGAGAATCGGAGCAAGAAACAAGAAACTGGGAAGAAAAGAGGATGGCCTAAAATTTTATGAGATTTCTGCCATTAAATCTATAACAAATGTCTTTCACCTACACACGATAAAGAGGCAATGTGGGATTTTAATTGGACTTTTGGCTTTTCTTCATTTGATTTAAACCTAGGTAGAATTTCAAACAATAACACTGGAACACCTGGTTAACACGTTAGATGATATGTATAGTTGTAAATTGTGGTTTTAATAGGTGCTCACTGGGGGATTGCAAAGGGTCCCATTGTTCAGCTTGGCAGATATTAAAAAAAGTTCATGAACTACTGGGATTTAAAGCCTACTCACATGATTTTAATATTACTCCAGTAATGTAATTCGATAATTTGACCAAACTTGTGGCCAATTTGTGGACAGAGAATCCGATGGTCACGTTACGTGATTAAAGCACCCCGATACAGGACTAAGCAAAAGGCCCGGCTTAATTTATTGCAACAGGCCAAGCTGGAGAACAGCACCAGTGACTGAAATCTGATAATGGTCATATTACATGGGCATAATCAAAGAAATGCCCAGAGGAAACCTGCTGCTGAGAAAAAACAGCCCAGGAACACTCGGCACATTCCACTGCAGGAACCACCTGAGTAAACCTTTTTGGCAAGGAAGCTTCCTCTTCCTTCCTGGTTCCAGAACAAGGACTCACCAGGCTTAAAAGGCACAAGCCACTTGAAATGATCTTTTTTTTCCTAAGCTTTTAAGAGTCTTTGGTCTATTTATGCCATCTGAGTTTCCATTCTGCCTTTAGTCCTTCATAATCAACAGAGGAAAGAGGACTGATGAAATGGAAGGATTAATGGTGCTGGTTTGGATCAGGAGAGCATATTTCAAGGAAATCCCACCTCATTCCCCATCCCTGCCCCATGTTTCACTTTGCAGAGAGGTTCTCCAGCTTGTCAGCTTGGGATGATCCAACCTGCACAGGCCCCACCGGCTGATTGGTCCTCGACCCTCCCCAGATGATTGAGCAAATCAAGGTGACATCCAATGCAGGATGTCATCAGCTGGTTGAGAGGATAAGCAGATTATAAAACCCAACATGGATGGTGGGGCTGAGCTCTGTGGTGGTGGTGGTGGTGCTGAGCCTCCTGCCAGGGCCAAGTGTGGGGTTGTGTCCCATCCTGGGATGGTTCTGTCAGACATCCTCCCCCATGGCTGAGGGTGGTGCTGCAGCACTCTCACCACAGCTGGTTCCCCATCCTGCTCCTCTCTGCCTGCTGCCTGAAGGATCTCCTACTCCAGAACAGCTCAGCCCTTGAACTTGCCTCTGCTCCCAGGTGAAACACCAAAGTTAAAAACTTGAATGACAGAATCACAGAATAGTTGGAGTTGGAAGGGACACAGAAGAATCACTGAGTCCAGCTCTTAAGTGAATGGTCCATACAGGGACCAAACCCACAACCTTGGTGTTGTCAGCACCATGCTCTGACCAACTGAGTTCATCTCAGGGTCAGACTGTCAATATTTCCCCCTTCCTTCTAGAGCTGATGCTGAAGAGGTCTTGGGGAGAGTTATAAATGTTCAGAGACAGGTTTTTGTTTGGTTGGTTTTTTGTTTTTTCCCTGGAGTATTTTACCCTTCCACGTACAGCAGCCAAGTTTTCCTCTGCTATTCACCTGCTGGAATGTCAGTTCATGTTCCTCCAGCTCCCTGCCCCGTTCCCTTTGTTCCACCTCTGCTTTCATTTGCCTGGGTATTTGTTTCTACTCCTCTTTGTTGAGTTTCTTGAGCAAGTTCAGATAATAAAAAACTTTTCCCACATCTCCATTCCTCTGCACACTCCTGTAATTGTACACCTTGGTTTCCTTCTCCACTTCCCACTTAGAAATCTTTCATAGATAACAAGACCTCCCCCAGGCCCTGATTCAGCAGAGCACTTAAGCATGTGCTTAACTTTAAATACCTTTGTAAAAGCTTTTGCTGAATCAGGATCTTCGCATTTCTCCTCATCTAACTGCTGTTCTCCCATGGTTATTTCAGTATTTGCTTACAGGAGAATCAGAGCAGAGTCCATGGATGATGTCAGCAGATTTTTGCCCCATCCAGCTGAAGCATTTAGATGCGCTCAGCACAAGAGTGTGGATAAGGACATGCAGCAGGTAATCTG
This sequence comes from Aphelocoma coerulescens, assembly GCF_041296385.1. NCBI lineage: Eukaryota > Metazoa > Chordata > Aves > Passeriformes > Corvidae > Aphelocoma > Aphelocoma coerulescens. The sequence continues at coordinate 35,276,516 of NC_091020.1, forward strand.
ATGCCCACCAGGCTCTTTTCCATGGGTTTTATCAGTAAAAAAGTTTTGAATACTCCCACTATAGAGTCAGTTCCACCAATGGCTTGTCGCGGTGAGGATGACAAACCTCCCAGGCATCAAAAGGTGTGTGGGATTTCATATCAGTATCCAGTAAGAAATTGATATCCAAATACCAGCCATATTTCATCACTTGATTTTTACACATTTACCTCAAATGGCTGAGCTAGAGCTCCTTGTCTTTTCCCTAACAGTTGCTAAGTACAGTTGTTTTTAAAAAAGGCTTTATTGTCTTTAATAAACTGTTGATACATTAATGTTTCATTCTGTTTTCCAGGAGGCAGCAGGGTGATGAGTCTGTAATTTATTTTAAAAGATATCCTAGACCAGTGCAAATATGATTGTAATTATTCCTCGCATCCACAGTCAGCTGCCGTCCTCACCAACCCTGCAACCACTTCCTTTGGAATATATTTTATATACTCTGCTTATACACAGCACTTTTTACTTTCAAACTGCATCTGCATCAAAAGTTTTTGAGCTGCAAGTTGAGTTGCAGACCTGGTCTGGCACCCTGGTCTGCCGGGGGTTGGACTGAGAAGATCTTTAAGGTCCCTTCCAACCCAAATCATTCTGTGTTTCTACCAAAACAGGACCATTATATTTAGTATTATATGTTAATATTCCTGCTCCACCACAGTTGCCCACTCTCCCTTTCTCTGCTCAAGGACTCAAGGGCTCAGAGGAAACCAAGACCAGAGAATTTTTGGACAAAATCTTTGATGTCTGGGAGCAAAGCTGGCAGAAGGAGGAGTTCGTGGGGGTCTGTGTGATCACACCTCAGCAACCTGGGAAGTACAGGGCAAACACAAAGAACTCAGATGATATTGGCGGAATTTTTAAGTTTTTTCTCTCCAATAAACAATCAAGTTAAGTAAGGGGCAGCTTTAACATTTTTTCTCCTCCTGCTGTACCTTGATGAATTGTGAATTATTTCTTGAGGTTTTTCTTCTTTTCCTGTCTCAGATGGGAGAGCAAGTTGATTTTTTCTAAAGGGTCATGTCATAAAAAAGAGACCAGATGCCCTCTTATAGGATCTAGTACCTGTATGGATTGAATGTATATTTGGGGGTAAATTTCAAATACATATAAAAATCTTCTTGCAAGTCCCACTTTTGCTTTGATGTGTAATGTGAACTGGATAAGAGCAAGGCTGTATTCGGGGTTCTTTAAGCCACTGTTTAATACAGTGTAACTTAATCTCAAGAATGGTACATCTCCTTCTTTCTCTCCAGTCTAAAGGTTTTTATGGACCAGGATTGATTTTCTTTATTTTTGAAAATTGCTTGACCAGTTCAAGACGTAAATAGAAATAAATAGTAATTAATAGAAGAAGCTGATCTCTCCCAAACACTGAGGAAATTTGGGATTAGACTGGAATGTGCTATTTAACACCATAGGATATTGTCCCGCACTGAGCTTTGAACAGAAGTGTTTAGAAAAATAAACAAATTCCTCCTTATATGCTGAAGGCTCAACACTGACCTAACGACTCCATGGGAAGCTGGGGTCATCCCAAGAAGTTCACAGGAATTAATGTTTGTATGGAAGTGAGGAGATCTTTGTGCTGGACAGCAGACTGGAGGAGATGCAAAACTGTCCCAGGCAGCTCAAGGAAGTCACTGAGAGGTTTGTCCAAGGATCTTGTGCACTAAAAACAGGAGTGGAAGGATCCAAACTATTTTAATGAAATGTACTTTCTGTTTATACCAAGGAGGCATGGAGAAAAATCTGATCTTCCAAGAGATCCAAGCCAAATGGATCTCAAGCAGATCCAACGTAACACGGGGCACCTTACTGTATGCTGGAGTCCTGGTGGGCCCCCTTGAGAAGGGCTCACAAATGTCCATTCCTGCAGGTTCCCCATTGCACACGCCGAGCACACAGTGCTGGAAGACAGCAGAGTCTCTGAAGGCCCAGCCTGAAATCTTTAGCAAACCCCATGTGTCTTTCATTCATTTCAATAGGAAACGTCGTGGGACTCGGGAGATTCCATTCATTTTTTTCCAGCAGTTGCTCTGAACGTGTCTGATTAAACCCTGCACGCCTGTGCTGCAAAGGAAGTTCCCTCTTCACAGCAAACCCTGCAATTAATACTGCTCAGGCAGTGTTTAGAGAAGAGGTTTAATTGGGGTATTCCTTATCGTGGGTAATATCAGGTTATTTTTTACAATTTGTGAGGAAGGACACGCTGTGAAGTCATGTAAACATTGTGTGTTTGGCTGCTGAACACCAGTAAACAGCAGCGGAACGGCGCTATCAGATGTTCAATTTAAACACACACCCAGCTACCTCTCCTCCTCTAAATCAACAGTTTCCCTCCAGAGTGATGTCAATAGACTGCTGCACATGGTACTTTCTTTTTTTTAATAATATCTTCATTTTAATGTGGATATTGCCTTTTCACCTGGGAGCAGGGCTCTATTGAAATTCTAATGGGAGAGCGTATTCTTTAACATGAGAATACCGAGGGCCTGCGTAGACGCGGCGCAGAATGAGAGATGGAGCATTAACTGATTTTTCTCCCTCCAGAAGAGGGGCCTATGTGGGTCAGACTCACTGGGTTTTTCCCTTCTTATTTGCCTTCAGTTTCATAGCAACAATAATTTTAAACTTTATATGCAGCGGAAGAAAAAGGAATCCAAATGCACCTGAATTACTGTACTGTACAAGGGAATTTAATTAAGAATATACACATTAGAATTTCAGTGGGAGCGCCTATTTAATGTTACTTTATTAAGCCTTCTATCAAACCCTTTTTTATGTATATCAGTTGATATACAATTAATCTGCTCTCTTGTGAGAAAAAAATAGCACCTGAGGTGGATGAAAAGTGTCAGATTATAATAATTATAAGCAGCTGTTCACTTGGAATCACCTCTGGCCTACATGGGGGATGCTGTGAGCTACCACTTCTCACAACAGACCACCTCATTAGACTTGACCTTCCCAGCTGGGTATTTCATTTGTGTTTTTTTAATGGGTTTGTATACTGCAAATCACAACCCCTCGCCAAGGCTGGCTCTTTGTTGCTGTAACAAAAGGGAGCGATGCAACTTCCAAAAAAATACTGCTCCTGTACGTGGGTGCAGTGCCATGGGTGGAGCGGGTGACTCCCCAGTACTGGACTGGTGATGCAGAGGACAGCAATGCCTTTTCCCAGTTTCCAGGCAGTTCTGTTCTTCTCAGTCTTCCAGGGTTAAAAAAATAAATGGCTTTGTAGTTCTTCAGCATTCCAAACTCCAGTGTCAACCAGCACCAAGGTGTCTGAACCAGAGAACAGCACTCGTGGTGGAAAAACATCCTGCTCCAGGCAGCGAGGGGAAAACCTGCATTCCAGTTCAGCCTGTGGACCAAAGAAAAAGCAGCAGTTTGGCCTGTGGACCAAACTGGAGGCCAGCTCCAGAGAAAATTTATCAGTGCATGCTTCCACATGGAAATGCACACGGAGACAGAGCATTCTCACCGACGCATTCCGCGCGCCACATGTATATGTGCACATGTACATATAAAATTAAGAGATTAAAAAAGCTTCTGAACAATATATCTGGTTTCTTTTCCCCTTCCATTTATGTTTGTAATAAACTCACTCTCATACAATTAGCCTCAATTGTTTTTATATCTTCTGAGGCAATAATATAGGCAGCCTGGGGAATACAGTAGTAATCCGTATACCTGTGTTCATTTACCCAAATCACTATGGTTACAGCCAGGGCAAATTGTTTACTGTGAGAATCTTTGGAGCCCCTTTCCAGATACTAATGACCTTTCTGTTCATCCAATAACATCAACAAACCAGGGAGGCTGCCCACACCATTAAAGCCAATTGCCTCTCAAGTTACTGAGGGAGTTGTGCTTTTCCTCATTTATTTTCTCTCATCTGATGTAACTCACATGCCACTTTCTTGTCTTTAAAGAAGGGGAAAAACTGTGGATTATTGATTTGCTTCTGAACAGAAGACCAACCTAAAAGCCCCAATGAATTGTCACTCATTATTGAAATTACTGAACACTAATTAAACTGGCAGGTCAAATCCCAGCAGGCCACACTCATCTGAAGCTGAAATTCAGACACTTGGACAGTGGAGGAGAGAAAGCGTTAGCAACCACCAGGATTGTAATAAGCTTTGCATTAATTTTTGTTTCTTAAAGGCACATGCAAGGTTTGTCAGAGAGCAGGCAATGTGCTACCTGGACTGAGGTTAGGGTCCCAAGGCATTTTTCCTGGTTCCCTTCCAGGAGGCGTCGTTTCAAAAGGGAACCCTACTGCTCCCAAACAACACTCCTCATCCTACAAACCACGGGGCAGCACTGGAGGGCTGTAACATGATGCAAAGCCTGACTTGGTGAGGCTGACAGAGAGCTGAGCATTTAAATCAAGTGGCTGGGAGGAAACTGAGTCAGACAATGCAGAGCTGCACGCCCCCGATGCTGCCTGAGCAATAATAAATGCTAAAGATCATCTCGAATTCATGGAGCCCAATTTATAAAGAAACATCTTTGGCCCATTTTCACAGGATGTTCAAATTCCATATAAATTATGCATGCCCATGGTTAATCAACCTCAATTTTTTTCCTTGCCTGAGAAGTAACCCTTCATTTGTTCAACTTCAAAGAGGGCAGAACGAGAGCGGAGAGGGCTGGGCTAAGTATCCAATTTGCACTCGGTATTTATGAACAAGACTTTAATGCTGGAAGTGAGAGAAGTGAAGGACAAAACTGGCCTCAGTCATCCTACAGATCCCTCTTGGCTTTGTAGCCCATGCTATACAGTCCCCAAAAGGCAGGGGAAAAAAACAACCACTGGCACTTATGAAAAATGCTGGATCTTGGATAGTTCTAATCTGGTTTTTGGAGTTAAGGCTGTCAGAGGGACATACCCAGATCCAGCACTGCATAGAGAGTGCCCTTTATAAATATGGCTTCCTATGCATGTTCATCTCATGCCAGAATTGGTTTGGAATAAATGGCAAAACAATTTTCCCTCTTCTCTCTCTATACACATTTCCACTAAATTTCCCAGCAGCTGGTCCTTGGGACACAACTGGCAGAAGGTTTCTGAGTGAAAGCTGGAGAGAGAAATCTTTTAGGCAAATATCACTCTGGATGAAACACTTTGCATGTTCCTGAGAGGAGCAGGGCCCTTTTTCATCTGACAGCCAAAAAAATTGAACCTTGCTGCAGATGCTGGAGGCTGGAATTGTTTAAAAAGTTTTGCAGGGAGCAGATCTGTGTGGCGTAGGCACCGTGAGGTCCTTCCAGCAGCGGAGAGTTTTGGAAAGTTTAAGGAAAATTATTAATTATTTATTTCTGCTAATAAAAAATTAATTGAATTTTAGAACAAAAGAACGTGCAAACATCACCCTTCTATATTTAGGCGTGGAAACGAAGCTGTGGGTGGTGACTTAGAAAAGAAAGGAATGAAAATGCAAATGTCCTATTATATTCTGCTGAAGTGTGAGCTGATAGCATCTCTTGTGCCTTCCAGTTCATCCCATGTCAACACCAGGAAACCTGAGGGGATGGAGTCGGCAGTGGCCTCAGTGTGGGGCACTCCTAGATGGGATACACTGTCCACCCCTGTTTGATGTCCACTGCCACAGGGCAATGCAAACCCAAAGGCACCCATTTAAAAAGCATGCCTAGGACAGAACTGGGATTTGAAATGAAGTCTGGATATCTGGGATCTTTAGGGAAAAAACCTTAAGTGTATCCATAGGTTTTGTACCAAGCTGCATTCCTGTGTCACCTCCACAACAAAGAGGATTGGGATGGTTGTGAATGGTGGGGCACACCTGAACCATGCAGATTATCCCTATCCACCATTCCAGAGCTCAAAGAGTGTTTGGACAATGCTCTCAGGCACATGGTGTGATTCTGGGGATATCCTGTGCAACTCAGTAATCCTTGTGGATCCCTTCCAACTCAGGATGTTCTATGATTCCATGCTGCTGCTGGACCCAATCCCAAATTCCACTTCATTTTGAGCACCTAAGAAGCCCAGAGATGTGTTTAAAGCTTATGGGCACCGGGAGGGACCTGTCCTCGGGGGCAGCTTCTTGCAGCAAAAGGAGCCAATTAACAATTGAATATTCACCAGCTTCCCAAACCAGCCCCGAGTCTTTAAAACCGAGCTCACCCTGCACTTCCCCTGAGTGCTGAGATGAATTCCAGCTCCTGCAGTGGCACCCAGACAGAGGGGAGGGTTTCTAGTGGCTGTGCTGGGCTGTTAAGTGCTGCCACTTTATTGTTCTTGCAGGGGGAGCAGTTTAACAAGGCTGCTACCAACAAACAGCACAATATTTCCAGGCGTCTCTTCTGCAAGTCACGGTCAAGAGGAAAATAATTTCCATATGTTGGCCTTGTGTCTTGATTTTCATAGGGGTCAGAGGGATATTTATCCTCCAGAGCGATGCTTAGTTTTCCTAAAAAAAAAAGTCATGCTCCATATTCTTTTAAAACCTTGGAGTGAACCAAGAATTGGGTTTTTAAGTAAAAATTAGGACAAATTTATATTTACTTATTTTAAAATACCCTCTGTAGCTTTACAATAAATGGTTAGAGCACAATGCAATCCTCCTCCATACACGAAGCATCTTTTTAATATGCCCTATCATGAAATTAATTGGACATTAAATAGCAGGAGAAAGACATATAATAAAACCTGCCGTTATCACAGTTCCCAGTGTGACAATACCCAAAGGTTTGAAGGTTTAGTTAAGCTCCAAAAGTTTAAATACTTTTCCAAACCTCATTGGGTTAGAAACGAGCAGGCTTTCTCATCAGGATTCCCAGTATTCCTGGGTTTGGCCGTGGCTACGCAGACTGTCAGAAAAGCCTTTGTTGCAAACCTCCACTAATCCCACTTGTGTCAAGAACAAGGAAATGCAGTGCTTGTGCACCAGCAGCGCGGAGAGGGATGTTAATCATCTGGATTTTTCAGAAAAAAAAGGGAAAAGAGGGGGTTTGGAATTATTCCTATCCAAAATGTCCCCTGTCCTGATTAGACTTCAGAAGAAAAAGATTAAGAAATTATATTTGAGAAACTGGGAGAGCTCTGTCCAAAGCTTAGGCATGCCAGCTGTGACTGAAGACTTGAAAATCTTGAGCAGAAAGTGTCTTTTTCTGCAAGAATCAAAGCTTCTTAAGTTCATCTTTTTTTTTTTTTTTTTTTTTTTTTAAGGCTCTGTGGACAGCTCTAATTGGGTTCTTGTGTGTGCAAAACAAGCGAGTCCAGAGTGTAACAGGATGCTGAAATTATACCAGAGGCCTCTTGGAAATGAAAGCTGGATGCCCTCATTTCCTTGCAGAATCCATGTCCCGGCTGTCTTTTGTCTTCCAGAAATCCAGGCTGCCTCCCATCCTGCTGTGGTGTGTTGGATGTACACGGAGTGCTGGGAGTTCACCTATCCAGGATGGCTGGAAGGCAAAAGTCCAGCACACGGAAAAGATTGATCACCAAAATCTCTGCAGTACCCAGAGCACCTCTCACCAAAGTAAAAATCCCACAGGAAAATGCTTTGTTAAAAAACCCCAACCTTTATTTTATTTTATTTTTATCAAACTCCAGATTTTGAAAAACAAGTAAATGCTTATAATAGTTGCAAATCTAATCTGTCCTAAAAAAAGATCTTCAGAAGCAAAAAAAACCCACTCAATTCCTGTATTTTTCTTTGGAGGTTTTGCATCTGGGTGTTCCTAACATTTCCAAAGTTTTCTGCGACCAGGCTGGGAGCAAAACCTTTCCTTGGAGACCACTGCAGTTGTGCGACAATATGGTTCTTCCCTGGCTTTATTTTTGACTTCCTGGGAGAATTAAACAGATTGAAATGTACTGAGTTTGGGAGTGAAGGAAGAAACATCTTAATTAACTGCCCGGAGAGCACAATTCCAAGCTGGATTGGCATCCAGTGTCATCTCCAACAGGCCTTCCCTGCTCCAGAGGCAAAGAAAAGGTGTTGCAAAGGTACCAAAACTTTTTCAGATCCCATTTTTCAGAGTTGATAGAGAGTGACATCACCATATTTCTCTTTTCTTGCGTTTCAGGGGAATGTTGTGGATTTTTATCCCCCTCAGAACAGATACCTGAAGATAACATTGAATCTTCTGATGAGCAGCCTGATCTAGGGGGTGACATCCCTGCTCATGGCAGGGGTTTGGAGTTAGATGATCTGAAAGGTCCCTTCCAAACCAAGGCATTCTATGATTCCATGAAATTCCAGTGAAAACATTCACTTGTTGGGAAGAAATATGGCAAGACTGAAAACTTGGGGCTGAGCTGTGTGGCTGAATGCTAAAGACTCCCAGAATTTCAACTGAGATTTAACATCAAGCAAAAGACTAAGTCAGCAGTGGTGACAAAGCCTGGAGTCCCAGACCAAATAAGAAATGATGCTTGGAAGAGTATTAAAAGTACTTTGAATGGCTGAATTCCTTTCTTGGAGAATGTACTTAGTCCCAGATTATTTCAGATGTTTTGATCCCTCTATTCTGACTTTTTCAGTGCCTTTTTCTAGACGAGAGGTGTCAGGCAAGGACCACCTCAAAAAATAGCTTGGTTTGACTCGAAGACAGGTCCTAGTGTTAAATGAAGGAGAACCTCCCACTCTAGCTGAACAAAAGGAATTGCCAAACACTTGCCAATCCAGGAGCAGAATTGAGAAGATTAATTTTAAATGCTCCTCCAGCTACTTCTTAAAACTGGTTTGGCTTGAGGCCGAAGAGGCAGCTCTTTAAGCACTTGAAAGAGACTAAAGGCTCAAGTCTAATCTCGACTACTCAAATGCAGATCACCAGGTATCTCAAAAAATCCATGATTGGACTTGCACATGCATGCCTAGGAGTGCATTTTCCAAGACACACAGAGATGCAAACCCACGGATTAGAGATTAGAAATGAGCTGCCACTGTTGAACTCAAATTTATGTGTTGGTTTGTTGTTTTTAATCGTGACCTTCCAAAAGAGTTTAATTGTTTGATTTCAGTGTTGTGGAAGATACTGAATTTCAAAATGTTTGGCGAATCCCACGCATGTTAATTCTTAAAAATAACTCTTTCATTTGTTATTGCAATGGATTGATTTTTCTTTGGCTCTACAAATACATGCTGGAGTGTAGGAATTTAAAGCGCTTGTGAGATCTTTCAGGACTGTGATGGAAAATTTAACCAGCCTTCATTAACAGAGGTGGGAAAGGTGGATATCTGTGAGCTGAGGGCAGTTTCTCCACATGTCCAACAGTCCTCACATCCCCTCACCACTGATCCATGCAAAGTTAAAATACAATGTGAAACCTTGGTCTGGTTAATACCAGACTCGAGTTTTGGATCATCTGGAGATAAAAAGGAGCTTTTCCACCTCAGGCTGATGAATGGACTTTGCTGTTTAGGAGCTCTAAGCACACTTGTCTCCCTCAAGTCATTAGCAGGGTCCATATAAAGCTTCCAGACTACCCAGGAAAACCCTTTTTTGCCAGTTCTTGTGCTTTTCCACTGTGTAAAGAGAAGTTCAGTCAGATGACCCACAAGTGGAATCCATTCTTCCCTCGGTGCATCTAAAAACACCCCAATCTCCCGGAGCCCTACAGAGCCTGGATCCCCTTTGGCCAGCACCAGCTTCCCTCCAGCAGGGCTGGGATGTGCCTTGCCAAGCACTAACAGCACAAACCCTCCTGGCTCGTGTCCCACCCCTCTGGAGGGCTGGGCAGGAGGGCACGCTCGCCCACGACTGCTGCCACCTGTGCCCAGTCCCCCACAGCACGAGCTGGCACAGCCTCCTCTCCCACAGCCTTGGAATGGGCGGGCATGGGAAAAGTGGGAATCCTGAAAAACCAGCTGGAGCAAGCCTTGCTCTGGATAGGCTTGAAAAAAGGGGGGTCAGGAATTTGCCACCCAGGCAAAAAGGTGATTTTCAAGGGGAGGATTGCTAGGAATGGATCTGGTTTCTCCAGCTTTGAGCACATTCCCTCTCCAGTGGGGATAATAGCTGTGGTTCAATACATCCCGGGTTATGCCGATTCAGATTCCTCAAGTGAGGCTGTGAAGGGAAAAAACGACAATTTCAACCCAAATGCTGCTTTTGCTCACCCGTTCCCTCCTCACATAAATAAAAGACAATGGTAGAACATCAGTTCTGTCGCTACCTTGATAGAGAGGTGCTAAAATCGTTTATAGTCAGGTCACAGTGCGATCATGAGATATTAAAACTATACAAATATTGCCTGCACACACAAATTTTATTTATTTAGCACGTACCATGAAGTGGGTGCATCCCAAAAAAACCACGGAAGTCAAGAATTTCATCCTTCAAAGGCATAAAAGACACAACTGTCCTGAGCAAGAAGCAGGAATGAGACAAATGAGAGGGGGAAGAAGATCAGATGTTGCAGCCCCAGGATCGTGGGATTTTCCCAGCACTATTTCTGAACTTGGGGTGGGGGTTGGTTGCCTCTTGCCTGTGCTTCACTGTTTGCTTGTCTTTAACCTGGTTTCCAAGTGAAATGAGGCTTGAACAATTCCACACTCCGTAGAACCATCTGTCAGTCTGTCAGTCCTCCCAGGAACCTTTTTAACCTGTTGGATAATTTCAACCAAATTTCACAGAAGAAATCAAACTGCTGGGATTTCTTCCTGAGGTGCTGGATTTTCTGTAGGATGAGTAAACCTCTTGGAGATACTCTAAATAACACAAATGCCTTTTCACTCCCTCCACAGGCTGGCACCAGCTGGGCTGAGGACAGTAGGAATCCATAGTTTAAATAGGAAGGTAAATTCCTCTGTGCTTCCTATCCCTCAGCTTGGGGTCTCAGGCATGATGTCAAAACAAATTTGCAGAGAACCATCCTGGCTGAATAATTTATTGTTTGGCCAATTTATGTCAATGCTTTGTCCAGGTACATAACAAAGACTTTTCTGGTAACATCCTGCCCATGATTCCAGGTAGGCAGTAGGTTTATCAGGAGTTTGGGAAGTGCACACCCTTCCCTGCTCAGAGGGAAGGGTAACTTCCTGATTTTTTTCTGGACTGGAGATAATTCATTTGTTGGTCCTCTTAAAAATCTCAGATGATGCCGAGTTGAACAGTTTGTGGAAGATTTCTGGATTCTTGTGCTTCTTGGTTGCTTGCTGCAACCCAATATTTCCAAAAAAACCTTTTTGTTCTCCAGAATTCTGGATTTATCAACATCATCCTTGTCTGATAAGTACTTTGCAAAGTTGACCCATACAGAGAATTAATCAATTTCTGGGATGAACTTGGAAGAAGATCTTCCATTCTGCTATGATTTCGGAGTCTGGAGTTTTAAAGAAAAGGTTGATTTATGTCCTTGTCCAGTTCCCTTTGCCCGTGATATTGTGAGTACTGGAAGAACTTAGTTTTACAATGTTTCCCACACCTTTGGATATTCCATTTACTGCACAGGAGTAACCAGAGTTTTCCCAATATGCTTTGCCAAGGGTTTGCTTTCCACACCTAGAAAGATGTGGCACCATGTTTAGCTAAAAAAGGGTGTGTCAAAAGCAGCTGCAGGAAAAACTCATGGGAATGTGGTGACTGGGGACTGAAAATCCCAGTGAGCAGCTGGGGGCAAAAAGTTGAGGCAGTTTGGGATTGCAACCAAAAGGGAGGGATTTCTGTAATCCCCAGAGCAGCCATCCTTCCCAGTATCCATGGCTTCTATTTTAATTTGGAACTCAAATTCCAGTCCTCCTCTCCAGCACTCTCACCTCCTTTAAGAGTAGAATGAAAATTTGAGACAAACTCTTGCTGCACAGAGAGGAAACCTCAGGTGAACGTCCAATTCCTGCAGTCTTTTGGGGGGTTCTGAACAGCTTGGATTCCTCCTTCTCCATCCCCTCCTCTCTTCCTGTCTTTCTTCCTCATTTAGACCCAGAGAGCTGAGTGAGGACAAGCAGCACCACGAAACTGGAGGGTGTCCCACGCCTCCAGCACCAGCAAACGTGGCTGTGCCTCGGTGATTTATTGCAGCCTCAGAGCTGTGTCGGTACCGTTAGGGGGGTTGTAACTATTTAAAACCCCCATTTCCATATAGCTTGTCCATAAAAATTCACTCCAGGATGGAGATATTCCCAGCAAAGCAATAGCTTACAGGAGTGGGGGGAAAGAAATCTCACAATGTTTTCAGAGGTTTTATGTCATTCTGCCGGAGGTTTTTTGATTTGTCCGTTTTGGCTCTTGTGTTTTGCCATAAAGGTTACATGAAAAGGGACTTAAATAATTTATAAAACATATCAGGTAAATATCAGAATGAAAGTTGAGTTTAAATATAGATTTATTAATAAAAGGTTGTTCCAAAATTTTAGGAGTTGAGAACCTTTTCTGATTATGTCTCTGTAAATTTGCACTTTGCCTTGTGTTTCAAATGAAATGGCACAGCTCAAAACTCTGAGTTGACTGAAATCTGTATAAAACTCTAAGTAAGTGCTTTTCCAAGGATTTTTCTCTGCATTATGCTCCAGTTTGACCTGGGGATGGTCTTCAAAATCCAGAGCCCCACTCTAGTCTGATAGATAATGCCATAGGGCTACATTAGTCCTCAGGCTCTGAGAAAGATGTAGCATTCCATCTGTTTCCTGAATTATCCAAGAGCCAGATGAAATTCAGCCCTTTGTGGCCTCTCTTCTCTAGTGGGGATAATAGGCATGGTTCAATACATCCTGGTTTACGCTGATTCAGATTCCTTGAGTGAGGCTGGGAAGGGGAAAAAAGACAATTTCAACCCAAATGCTGCTTTTTTCTCACCTGTTCTCTCCTCCCCCAAATAAATGACACCAGTAGAAAATCAGTCCTGTCACTCCCTTGTTAGAGAGGTGCTAAAATCCTTCATAGACAGGTCACAGTGTGATCACTAGATAACTAAAATTATATAAATATTGCCCATACACCCAAATTTTGGGGTGTTATCCAGTCTCCCTTCTAATCCTAATACCACACTGCTCCCATCACCCACATAATCAAAGTTATTGGAATAAAAGCGTGTAATTTTTATAAATAATTTACAAGTTCTGAATGCCTTGTGAATAATACATTGATAATATAATTTATCCACAGTGAAGTATTTGGCATCTGCATTAAAGGAGCTCCCAAATTTGGATTTGAAAACTGATCCCTCCTCATCTCTCCAGGTTCTGTCTCATGAGAAGAGATCTTGGGAAGTTCCTCTGCCAGAAAAGCATCTGAAACCACCAGGGTTTGAGCAAAAAGCCAATAGAAGGTTAGCTTAAAAAAAAGACCGAAATACAATGTGTTTTGGATAGAAAGACATGGATTAGAAGACGAGAGTCACTTTTGATCAGTTCACTGTCTATAAAGAGGTAAAATTGGGTGGTTCACTCACATGTTCCACCAGCCACCATTTCCAATGGATTTGTCACCTTCACAACTTTTACAGGTGTGGATTAAATCAAAATTAGA
>NC_091020.1:35295000-35397500 GCF_041296385.1 Aphelocoma coerulescens
CGCGCTCAAGCTGAAGGGAAAACAATTCAAAAGTTTAAGGATTATTCTTTATTCAGACTGTGATCCCTCAGCAAGAAATGTCTCAGGGATGTGTGTTTATCTTGGTCTGGGCCCACTTTAGCAGTTTTTACCCTTTGGCTTCACCTCAAGCAAAACAATATCAAGTGAGCCAAAAGTGATGATAAACACACACACACACACAGAGCTCTGAAGTTTCTCCTTCCCGAGCAGGGAAAAGGCTCCACCAGCATCGTGCTGGAGTTCCTCTCATTCCCAGCACTGCCAAGTGACAGCTTTATTGTTAAATAAAACAAATTAATTGCCCCAACTGTCTTAACTAGTTGCTAGAAATGAAATTCTTCACTTGTTTAGCTGCCAAAAATAATGACAGAAATATAAACATGTAACAAAACCGAGGGTTTCTCAGGAAAGCTAAATATAATGGGTCTAATTTTGCCCTGGGCAGATGCACTGGGGCACTTCCCAGTGACTTCTGAGGGAATTTCATGAGTGTTTTTAAAGGAGAGTGTATCCCCCACACTTGACACATCAAGTGCACATCCCTCTCTCGTTGTTATTTTTACTCGTTCTTTTCTCCTGTGTACAAGTGCCTTTGTGCCTTTCTCTTTGCACAAAGACTGATCATAATAATTTTAAAATTTGCTTGTGTTCCTTACAAGGCTTGTGTCTCCCTGAAAGGATTTCCTGCAAGCCTTAGAAGGAAAAAAAACATTTTAAGTGTGCTCAGTGGAGATTAATGTTTTGAAAAGCTTGGCTGATTTCTTGGCATTCAGGAAAACCAGATGCCCCTGCCCTCACAAAGGCAAACACCCACACGTTTGCTGGTAAATGGGCAGAATTTGGGAGCCTCTGGAGTTAGGGAAAAGGGACAGAGAACATCCTGATGAGGTAAAAGGAGAAGTAATTTAATTGTCTAACTCCTTCTGTGCTCGAGAATATCAGACAGATGGGGAGGATAAAACAAGGAGCTCAATAATTAATTTTCATGTTCCTCACTAGTGGGACCTCTTTAATCCCTGTTCCTGTGATTATAGAGAAAGGTTGGATTCTGAAGTTTCACTCATTAGCTACGTGTTGTATGAAAATACCTGTATTTTCAAAAGGAATAGTGACAAGAATGAAAAATTTCTGCTATTAGAAATATCTTGGTGTCAGGGACTTTTGTGAAAGAACAAAAACTCTCTGATTCCCTCAGATAAATAATGAAACAGATGGTTGTTGGGGGGTTAAAGGTCAAACCTTCCCTGTTGACTAAAACACAAGGTTGACTTAAAAGATTTCCTGAAGTTATTCAAGATGCAGCACATCAGCCTGTGTCTCCTGCCTCCTAATGAAATGGTGTGAGCTTCCTTAAAAACACAGGCCCATTCCAGGGGCTCCTTGCAGGAATTCCGACACCCATTGCAGCTCCAAACCGAGCTCCTGCAAACTGCATCTCTAATAACAGATATTGGTGAATAATTGGGTGAACTCGTCCAGGGATACAGGTTAGGAAAAGGCTAAATATTCACATTTAATCCATTTCCTAAGGCAACTGCTCGCTTCTCACCTGAAACAGGAGTTGATGAAGTCGCCACGGAAACCTGGGAAGTTCACAGAAAATTATCAATAACACAATTTGGAAAAATGGGAAGAAAACAAACAAACGCTGTGTGTAGGGGTGAGCATTCATTAGCAGGCTCCTGTTTAAGGAGACCAGGGCATTTCTAAAGCAGCCCAACTAAAGAGACAGATGCTGGAACTCGGATGATTCGACACAATTTGAGCGCAAATTGTCCAATCACTCAAACCCACAAACACTTCAAGGTAATTTTGGTAAATCCCCATTGTGATCTAATTTCTTATTAAGGAGAATAAAGCAGGCTGCCATTGTAATTCATCAGCCCCTTGCACTGCAGAGAGATGGCTGGAGTTCATTTCATGCTTTTCGCTGCAAAAAATAGACTTCAATTTCTGGAATTACCAACAACAACCTTTGACTAAATATCTACATTATGTTTTTTTATTTGGCTAAATAGAATTTAAAGCTAGAAAAAAAAAATGTAGCTGAAATCTGAGGAGGCCATGGAGATCAGAGCTGATTCAAGGACCAAATCCATGAGTGTTATGGAGGAGCTGTCAAGGCTCAGAGCAGAGGACACGTTTGGCTTCTTGAAAGGGCATCACTGTGGTACAGAGCAGTGAGGTGTCACATTAAATGTCTCCTGTCTGCAATTTTGCTGCCATCCTAAACACAATTAAACATCCCTTCCTCATCCAGAGCTAGACCTGGCTCCCACAACCCCTCCCCAGCCCACCTCTGCAGGCTGTTGCACCTTGAGGAGTGCCTGGAGGAGCTGTTCCCCACAGCAAGGGAAAGATGTGGGCATTTGGTGTGCAGGATCTTGCAGGGTGGAAAAGAGACTGTGTGGGAAACTCTTTTAATCCTGTGGAAAATGTTGTAATTCCTGTGGAAATTTTCTGTCATGATGAAAGACAGCCTTCACAAAACCGAAGGAAAAATCAGCCTGATTTCCTAGAAAAATCAGTCTGAGGGCCAAGAAGTGTTTTAGGGTCAAGTGCCTCCTCCAAGCTGGACAAAGCAGATCCTGATGTGCAACTCCCCCATCTCCTCCTAGAATTCTCCTTGCACCAAAGCTACTCTCTCCAGGCATTATACAGCAGGATAAAGTTCTCCATTCCTGGAAGTGTTTGAGGCCAGCTTGGACAGGGCTTGGAAAAATCTGGTCTAGAAGTGGGTGTCCCTGCCCATGGAACTGTGTGACCTTCAAGATCCCTTCCAACCCAGGCCATTCTGTGGTGATTCTGTGAACACCAGTGTGGAAAACACCTTGTGTGAGTGTATCCATGTGTGTCCATGAGCGTGCAAGCACGTTTCCTAGTGCTGGCACACCTTCCCTCCCCACATCCCCATTCCGCATCCCCGCCATCCTCTCACCGCCACCAGCGATGTCACAAACGGCCCCGCTCGCAGCAGCAGCCACAGGAATGCAATAAGTAAGACAAATAACAACCTCTTATGTGGTAATTTACAAATAAAAGTTCATTTTCCTTTCAAGGAGGAGCACAGCCGTGCGCGCGTGTGTGAGCAGAGAGGGAATTCCGCGTCTCCGCTGCCACAGGGACGAGGAACGTGGAGCCATAAGTCGACCTGATTTTTTTTTTTTCCAAATACAAAATGACCTGTTACAGCATCCCAGGGAGAATATGAATTAGCCCAGGTCAATAGGAGGTCAAATAGACAGGGTGCTAAAATCCCTTTACTACTTTGTAGTATCTTATGCTAATTCAGTTCCCTTCTCTGTGATAAACAAAGCCAGTTGAAAGTAGATAGCATCACACAGTGATGGGTCCCAAAGCTACAATTTAATACAAATCTAGTAATTCCATTATACAACACATCCAGTTCATTTAGAGGCAACGAATACTTAAGAAGGTCCAGGATTGAAATGCCTCAGCTGATACTTTAAAAATATAAATAATCCAGTAAAATTTCATTTGTCACATAAACCTAATGGGTGTGTGAGATGGAAATGCTGTCTGTCCTTTAAAACATTTCTTAAATGCAATTCATAGGTCCTACGTGCTTTTACACCAATATTGCAGGGGTTTAGGCACATAATCCGCAGATACATAATTTTAAAAAAAAAAAAATCCTCACTGTTTTCTCTTTGCAAGAGGTGATATTATAAGAGTCTAATGAGAATTGCTGAATTAATAAAGCTGAACGTCTCCCGGTGTTTTACAGGTGATGCTTTTCACCTTGGAAGGGTTTTGCGAGAGGACGCTGCCACCTCGCAGAACATGCGGGGCACAGGAGAGGAGAGTCGTGTGTGCCAGGAGCAGCAGGACGCTCTTGGGAATGGCCTCCGTGTCCCTAATTTTACCAGGGATGCAGAGTCCGAGCTTGAAGAAGAGCCTCCCGGGTCAGTGCTTTGCAGGTAATCGAGAGCAGCCAAGGTAAAACTCCTTTGCACAGTGTCGGGATTGTTATGGAAATGCTTAAACAGGAGAGTCACACATGTCTAAAGAGACAACTAGAAAGCAGTTCCTGGGAAATAAAGAGGTGTGAACAGCTGAGGGCTCAGTGCTGCTGGTCTGTTTGTTTTCCACTAAGAGAGCCCTTAGGGCAGGAAAGTGAACGAAAAGTGAGGAGGTGATTCAACCTCAGGCCTCTAAAGTGGGTGTCTAAATTAGGGACACGAACTTCCCAAAGCCTGACAAGGATATTCCCGTGAAGGGAGACTGTGTCCTCTTCCATCTTCCCGTATTATTGATGCTTTATCAGGCCACAAGACGATTTATCCCTGCTGCTTGCTGTTTCTATCAATTTTAGCAACTTCTATCCACGTCTGGGTATAAATTCCACGTCTTCCAGAGTTTTGTTTTGGATTCCAGGTTTTAGACTGGATCTCCAGGCAGATACCTTCCAGCTAAGATCAGGGCACAGCTGGGAGAACAGCAACAGAGCTCCTCTCCCTGCTTCTTTGTAGGCTCGGGTGATTCACCCGTGGTTTGTTACGAGCTGGGAGATAATTAAGAGGATCTTAGAGAGGCAGGGTTTCTCTGCGCCATTCTCCTTGGAGATGCAGCATTCCAGCCCTTTTCTCTCCCCTTCAAGGAGAGGGACAGCAAGGTTTGGTCAGTGCTGGTGCAGCCAGCTCTGAGTTAGGAGCTTCGGCCCTGGCAGCAGGAAATCCTCTGGCTCTCCCTGGAAAAGGTAAATACAGGTGAGGACTGGACAGCAGCACCCTGGGAGGAGGAGGGGGGTCCTGGAAGTGTTTTGCAACTTGGAGGGAAATTTGCTGCTGCTGCTGAATGGAGTTTTTTGCCGTCAACTTGACATTCTCTTTCCAGGTGAGTGCCAGTGACCTTTTCACACGTCCTTGATGAACTCGTGTCCTGTCCTCCAACCCCTTTTGTACGAGATCTGCGGAGTCAACAGATCAGTCGTGTCAGATGCCAGCTGGGCTTTTTATTAATTGCATCATCATTTGGGTGAGATGTGCTTTTGGAGGGGTAATAACACTTTTTGTAATGATCTCAAAGCTCTGCTGTGATTAATAGTTTTTAGAAAGTCTTGCTCAAGCCACATTAATGAAAACGCTGTAAACTTTTGTTTTTCTTTCATGCTGCAAATGAAACAATCAATGCTCAGGTGAAGGAAGCTGGATTTGTGTCACATGGAGCTATAAAGGAATTGTTTAATCTGTCAGATATATATATATATTTTTAGGTGGCAGTGCACTTTGTTTGCAACCAAAATTTAATGGTAGAACTCCTGAGTTATGTTATAAACTGTGTTTCTGATTTTGGGTAAAATAATGTGTTTGCTTCAAGAAAAGCAATTTTTAAACTGGAAATTAAATTTTTCTTTTAATAGACTTTCACTGTGTTTTAATACTGCTTCACATACATAATTCTTGCTTTTCTCTGTGCCCTTAAAGAAAATACAGTTCTATCCTAAATACCTAAAAGTTTTAAAGACAAATTGATAAAATTTCAGCATTGCCTGTTCTCTACTCTCACAAATTCCTTCATTCAGCCAAAGAGAAGTTTATTTTATGATTTCTCTGCAGTTTTATGAGCTTTCCCCTCTGTGCAATATTCCAAGTACTCAGAGTTCACCACTGCTCCTTACTTTTACCAGTTCTCGTTGCATCACCAAAAAGATCCCAGGAGGTTCTGGCTGGAAAGATGCTGAGGATAAAATGCTGCCCAAATGAAACTGATCTGCTCAAATCTGACTTGAAATCTTGTTTTCTTTCTTTAAGTTACCTTGTATTTGAAGGAGGTTTAGGCTGTGGTGCAGGAACAACCACGTTGTTACAACTGGACCAAATATGAACAGTTCAACAACTGGTCTGGTCTTTAATTCAATTACTGTGTTTAGTATAAATTTCCAAGTTTAGTCTTAGGATCAATGCCAGGTGAAAGAAATGATGCATTAAATAGTAGTTTCTCTCTCCAGTGCCCTTTTGGTGTGCATTCCAGCAAGGAAGTCCTGCAAGATCCTCCAGCTTCCTGAGCTGAGTTTAACTGAACTAAATAGCGACTAGCCAGGAGGATTTTAAATTTTTTTTTTTTTGTGGGTTTTGAGCTTTTTTATTTCCAAATTATGATACACTTTAGGTATTCTGTTTCTACACACCAACTAGTTATTTCTGCAGCTTAAACTGGGCTCACATTGGTGAGATTCAGTGAGTTCCTGCCCCACTGAAGTCTGTGGGAAGAGGAAACCATTTCTTTCCCTGCATCATTAGGATCTTACATGGCAAGGTGCTTCTCAAAGTATAAAACCAGCTAAAATTTCCCGTCCTGTTCCAGCAAGCACTGGTGCAGTCTCTCCCCAGACTTTGCATCCGAGGACTCAGCAGCTGTGTGGGAAAATACCAGTGAACACATGGTGCTGCAAGGCTGCTCTCAAAGCTCAGCCTTTCCTTAGGCTTAACTCTTCCAGGAGCAGCAGACAGCACCTGTGAGCAGCTCAGCCACAGCCTAATATTTGCATTCAAGAAGAACTATCGTTATTTCAGCACTACTTCAATCGCTACATAAAATTTGTTTCTTTCCTAAATGTCTCTTTCTTTTTATTTCTTTCTCTCTCCTGATAATCTTACTCAGAAAAAAAGCAAAAAAAAAAAAAAAAAAAAAAGTGCATTTATTTAAGCTTCACATGCTGTCCTGGTCTGGAAAAACAAGGTTTCCCTGCTTTCCAAGCCTTCTGCATGAGACTTTAACGAGTCACATCTGGAGGTTCTTCCCGTCATGTTGCGTTATGAATCTTTATGGGCAATTAACTGGTTGGGTATGAAAACACCCACACTGGTAATGGGTCAGTGGGCACAACCAGTCTCAGAACTCAGCTCAGATTGCAACGTCTGTCTCCTAAAGAAGCAGCAGAGTGCTTTCATTCTGATGAATTTCTCAAGGCAGTTGTAGAGCGTGGAGTAAACACAAAACTTTCTCTGACGTGTCAATATTGACTGGTGGAAATGGACAGTGCTCCTCCCTCCTCGTCCTGAACTTTAAACAAATGGCAGCAGCCAAGTAACACCTTCTGTGTGGTTGCACTTGTTGTGGCCATAAAATAACTGGGATGATCTAAGTTACTTGAACTGTTCTTGGTTTAGAGGTGTCAGTGGATTATAAAAAGTACTGCCACATTTCCAGCTCTAGCAGGAGTTGTGCAGCCAAAAAACCTCTGACACTGAGAAGCAGGGCTGGGTCACTGCTCACGGTTTTCGCTTCTTTCTTTTCGTGTTCTCCCTCCCCGTCTTCCCCCAGAGCTTTACAAGTGAATGTTTTTCCCTGGATATTTTCCAGGCTGATTTCCGAGGCAAAGCTCGGTGCCAGCACCTTCAGCGTTCTGGAAGGGGCAAGGGAAGCCAAGCGTGGTGTTTTCCACCTTAGGCTTATTCCTGATCTGGGATCAGAGCAGATTCAGCTGGAGGTTCCCAGTGCAGTGGCTGTTCTCATCTCAGTGATGCTCTGGTGCATCAGCCCCAAATTTGTGCAACACAAATCCTAAAGAGCAGCTTCCTTGCCCTTGTCCATGTGGGAATTCCTTCTCCAAAGCCCTCCGTGGTGATGGGAGCGGAGAAGAGAAAGAATTTTCCAGGAACATTGGTGGTGAAGAGCAGGATTTGGAATGGCTACAGCATGTCAATATGTTGATAAAATGTACTTTAATTAAATCCTAATGAATTTGAGGCCTGAATTTCAACAACAAAATGATGTTTAAGATGAAATACTGTGAGCTGGAGGGCCAGGCAGTGTGCCTTGGCTCAGCTTCTTGCTGCACATGGGAAGTGAAAGCAAACATTGTGAAACCAGCTCAGGTCTGAACTGTCTGCTCAAAAGAGTAACATCTCTAGTTTTTACATGAATTTTTAATTTTAGATGACACCTTTGACTGGAAGTGACAGTGGAGCAGATAATTTGTGTAATTACAGCAACAGTCATTGAGGAAGGAAGGGATCTCTCCAAAGCATATAAACCACGAGATGGATTTGATAGGGGATGAACCCTGTAACCAGAGCTGCAGGAACCTTCTGGCCTGGGGAGGGTATAAACCTGGAATGCCTCGGCTCAGCTACTGGAACATCACCAGATCAGCCTCTCTCTGTGCTTAGGTGAAGCAAAGCGATAGATGAAGGGGAAGAAGGGGAGTTTTAATGAGTCTAAGAAGGTTCAGCCACCCCTGTAAGAGCAGAAATGCTAATGCAGTTCTGGCGGCAGATGGGGCTCGCTGCAGAAAGGTGTTTGGCATGGGAAAACTACTCCATGCAAAGGACTGGAAGTTAACTTCGTCACGTGTATGCAGAATCCTGAGCAGGAAAACTGCATTCATTAACCACATAACACTTAGCCCTGCTTTCAAGCCACACCTTTTCCAGAAATGCCTTTTTAATCAGCCCTCAGGTTTTGTTCATGGCACAAGCTGGCCCGAATGATAAATGTCCTTGCTGTAGTGAGAGGTTTTACACTTGGCTCTGGAAAATATGGCATATAAACATCAGGGTTTCTTACAATGAATGCACAAATATGTAGAAAAAGAAGAAGTAACCAGGAGGTATTTACAAACCAGGACTGGAGAAATACATTTCTGAGAAGGAAATTCCCTGCAATGGTTAGAGGGTGCTGCAAGGAACAAATTCTCTCTAAATACCCTGTATAAAGAAAATAATCTTGGGGACAGTAATTTGTACACACTTGAGAACTTGGTAATGATCCTAAAAGTCTGTTTTGGATAAATAGGAAAATTTTTGCAGCTGTTTAAAATGTAAAATCAAATGCAATTTTTTTTTATGTTGCTTAGATGAAGATCACAGCTAATTAGCCTTAGTTAAGTAAAGCACATCCTTTGAAAATTGGAGACAAGTTCCTTTGCCCTCTGAAGAATTGTCTGTTATTTACATTGTTAATATTAATATCCTGCAGCCTCTAAACTCGGAGTCGGTGTCATTGGAGACAGCCTGTAACAAACAACTCAGACCTCCAGTATCATTACGACCTGAGATATCTTCTCTTTTGTTTTGCCACAAGCTGAAATAACCAGTGATGGAGTGGAGCCTAAAGTTCATGAGGCAAAACCCAGATTCAAGGATCATAGGCTGGTTTGGGTCGGAAGGGACCTCAAAGATCACCTTGTTTCAACTGGCTGGAAAAATCTGCATGGAAAAATGCCAGAGAGCTCCAGAAGGAGCAGGGCCTGAAAGCAGAGATTTATCCTGAGAGTTCTCGCAAATCTGCTGGAGTTTCCTTCTGTTTTGGAGGAGTAAAGAGCTGCTGGAGTTTTAACTGGCATGAGTGAGGTGGCAGAGTGGGGTCTGTGGGTGCAGGGTTGATTTATTGTCCTGGAGAAGTGGGATGGACATTGTGTCCTCTGTCACCTTCCGCTCCTCAGGCTTCTTCAGGGACCAGACCAAAAGTTTTGCAGCCCTGGAGTTCAGCTCCCGAAGCACAGCTGAGTGATAATGATGCCAGCACAGATCAGCTGGAAAACCATGGAAAATGTTCTTGGGGGTGGTGCAGAAGGGAGTGGAATTTATTAAAATAGAGATGAGCACTGAAGGAAGGGGGTTTGAGTGGCGAGTCAGCCAGCAGTCCCGGGGAAAGGCGGCAAAAATGCGGGAATTGGCGTTAAAAGATCCTTATTGTTTGTGCTTTGCTTGCACTTGGAGATTTTGGTAAAAAACAAACACTTTGTAAACTTTATACTGGGTGTGAACGTGGGAAGACATGGAAAGGGCCTCCAGGAGCTGAGTGTCTGCTGCTGGAGTCAAACCAAACAGGAGAGAAGCACAGAACATGTCAAAACTGAGGATATTCACCAGTGCTGAAGCCTTCCAGATCCAGATGTGTCCAGATGGGACCCAGGGATGCCAGCAGCCTTAAAAAATAAATAAATAAACAAAAAATCCCCTCATTGGCTGCTCTACTGAACTACCTGGACTAAAGATAAATATTGCAAATTTACAAAAAAATTAAATATTTACCAATAACATGCAATTAAAAAATGAAGGCCATATAGTTTTGATTAGTTATATACAATTTTAGTAGGTTTTAATATGTTCTATACAGGTTTGATAGGTTTAATATTTAGGTTCCAGTTTCTAAATTCTGTAGAAGGTTTGGAAGTCCCTGTCCCATTAATTACAGTGGGAACTGAGCATCCAGAGCCCCAAACTCACTTTGAAATCCTCTGCCTAAACCTTTCTTTCTCCTCAGCGTTCACAAGGTTGAATAGAAGCAAAGTTTCTGGGATATGATAATTTTGTGCTGGAATAAATTTTGTATAAGTTAAAATCCCTGGAAGCTCCAAGGTAGTAGGAGTTATGTATTGGGGAGTCTTTAACAAGATCACTGAGGAGATTACTGGTTCAATAAATGAAGATTTTTATCTGGGCTCCTTTGAGACAAGGAAGGCACCAAGGGAGTAGAGAGAAGTAAATACAACCCCAGTTTGGAGGGGAGGAGGAAAAAAAGGACTGGGAAAAACAGCCAGGATATAATAGCCCAGTACATCTGACCTTGGTGCTAGGCAGAGCTCTAGAAATATTAATAAAGGATGAGATCACAAAACATCTGGAGAAATAAACCAGTCAGCATGGTTTCATAAAGGGTAAATCCAGTCTGACAAATCAGGGGGATTTTTTTAGGGACATGATGTGGAAAGCAGGCATGGGTGAGAATGCTGGGCTTAATTCTGTCTTTTTTGGGCTCAGGGCACTCATCCGAAAGGATTGCTCACGTAACTGGGATGTGGGTTGGAGTGATGCTGGTGTAAGAGGGAGGGGTGTGAGGTGTGAGTGGAGGCAGGAGAAATCTCCAGCTGATTTAAAACCCCTTCTTCACTGAAGGGGTTAAACGCTGAAAGGGGCTGCCCAGGGAGGTGTGGAGTCCCCATCCCTGGAGGTGTCCAAGGAGCAGCACTCAGGGCTCTGAGCTGGTGACGAGGTGGGGATGGGGCACACCTTGGACTCCATGGGCTGGGAGGGCTTTTCCAACCTTCACCCTGTGATCCTGAGGGTTAAACCCCAGCTCTATGCAACCTCTGGAAAAACCAGAGTGAAGGTGCTCTCCAGTGAGGTGGATAAGGTGGAGGTGATGGATTAAACCTGCAGAGAACTCCTGTCCGAGGCTGAGGAAGGGTGGAAGAAAAGAGTCCATCAGCTCTGCCTGAGAGCAGAGTGTGCATTCTTACATTTGTAGCTCTAAATTGTGGGAATATTCACCAAACAAAGGCTTGGCAGAACTCTGGGTGAGAAGCAGGTGCAGAACTAATGCAAAACAGAAGTTAAACCCACAGAGGTGTGAACTGCGGAAATACAAGAGCTTAATCTGGCAGTTTGTAAAATACTTACCTGGATCTCTGTCGCTGCCCTGCCCAAGGCAGGGACGCTGTGGCATCGAGTGCACATCCCAGGGGTTGGGAAGGGCAGGAGACAGCAGCAATGACAGAAGCACTTGTGAAGCTGCTACGTGTAGAGAGCCTGGGAAACCTGGATCTGTTCTCACTTGGGGGAAAAACAAGCTGTTTAAAGGATGATCTGATTTGAAGATTTCAAGATGCTGAGGAGGAATTTGAGAGGAGATGAACTAGAGATAAACTCTTTAAGTTCACCCAGATTCCCAGGATGTGTGCTGATAAAACAAGTATAAAGACGGAAAAGGAGCAGAAATAAGAACGTGGATGTGTTTGATTCAAGCAGGGTGAAAAAGGAAGCAGCCTTCAATGCCATCTGGAATCAGCTCTGTCCTTTGCTAGCATAACCCATCTCTTCACTAATCACATAGTTAAAGGCCAAATAATTAATCTTAACTATCAAGACATGCAAGGAAAGGTGTGTGGTGGGTCAGAGGGCAGGTGGTACCTTCTGTGTGTAAATGAGCTGCCCAAGTGACACAAGGAACAGGCAGAGTTGTACCTAAAGGTGTTTTCTTGGCTTTTCAGCTGCATCCTCTGCTGAATCTGCATCATTCCCAGAGGCCATTTTTTAATTTGTCTCCCTCTTTGTAAATAAAATCCCCCAAGTTTGTGGTATCAGGAGGAAAACGGAATAAAATGTGAGGGGGGAAAATAAACCCCAACCCATACCCACCCTTTATTATAAAAATCCCATTGTAAATATTAAAGATTCCTGAATTCTCTTAGAGCATGAAGTCACACTGCTGCAAGCACGACACGTGCCAGGGTCTGGGTTTGCCAGGCTCATGTAAACAGATAAAGACAAAAAGTACATCAGTCCTGAAATGCCAGTGAGCAAAGGGACGTGTCTGTGTGCTCTGACCTACAAGGAAGCACCCAGCAGAGATCTTACTAACTTTAGTGCTGGTCCAGAAATACTTTTGCTGTGTGCATGACCTGCAAAGTAGCCTAATTGTAAAGCTGTAGTAGTGTACTAATTTGTGCAGAGATGAGATGAGAAAAATGGAGGCAGAGCACCATTTTTTTAGTAATGGGAGCTTCATGCGTGTTCTCTTATCCAGTGTGTACTGAACTTTATGCACAAAAATAGAAATACCACTGTTGCCTCATGCTCAGTGACACTGGTGATGTGATGTGAGCCAGAACAGACAAGCACCACAGCCTCCTCTCTGCCCTAAAAAATCACCTTTTTCCATCAGATTGTAGGAGCACAGCACAAAGCCTCTCCCATTTTTCTTAATGTTATTCAAATCCACTTCCTAAACGGTGCATGTTTGGGATGGGTTTTTCTTTCTCCTTATTGCAAACAGTTGGAAAGTGAACATGGCTAAAATAAGACTCAGCTGGAACCTTAAAATAAATCTCTTACCCAATGAGAAACAAGAAAATGCTCTTTAAGGCTTGAAATTCTAGTCATAGGTTTGTGCAGTTTGTGTACTTCTGCTCTTGGTGGGTTTGATTAGGAGTGATGGCCCTAAAATACTGGTTTTAGTACTGTTTAGTACTGGTTTTAATATAAAACACTGTATTTTAGTAATTCAGTATTATATTTTAGTATCTAACTGCAAGTAGGAAATAAAATCTTGGGCAAACAGGGCTCTAGCACAATGTGCTGACCCTGTTTGCCCAGAGAGGTTGTGAATTCCCCATTCCTGGCAGTGTCCAAGGCCAGGCTGGACATTGGGGCTTGGAGCACCCTGGGATAGTGGAAGGTGTCTCTGCCCATGGCAGGGGTGGAACAAAATTTTTTTTAAGATCCATTTCAAACCACACCAATCTGGAATTCTCTAATTCTATTTGTAGGGTCAAGATCCAAATGTCAGAGTTTCTGACTGCTTAAGTTCCTTTCTTTTCAGAACTGCCTGCTTTGAGAGCTCCCTGTCACTTTTCCCTGCTTTTTGTTAATTTTGACAGTTGTCTAATTGAACTAAACAGAAACTCTTATTTCAGCTACTTCAAGTTCCTAGCAGGAGCAAAACAGGGAGTTGATAGAAGCTGGAATAACTCCAGTCTCTTCCCAGAGCATGAAGCTGTTGTGTCTATGAAACCATATTTCTTCTTTAACCTGCTTCTCATTTGTCTGCATCTTCCTCCACTGCCTTCAGGAAGGAGTCATTAATAGCTGCTATTCAGGAAAAAAGTGAGAACTCTTTCAGTCCATAATTCACCCTCACGATTCAAGCAGGGAGTCAGTTTTGAAGCTTTTTCTACTGCATCATTCCATAACCACCAAACCAGATGGAGTAGTCGGTTTGTAGAGACAATGCCAAATTCACCGTGACGCTGCTCAGGCCTCCCTTGCCGAGTCCTCTTCTGG
The DNA here is from genome assembly GCF_041296385.1 of Aphelocoma coerulescens. Taxonomy (NCBI): domain Eukaryota; kingdom Metazoa; phylum Chordata; class Aves; order Passeriformes; family Corvidae; genus Aphelocoma; species Aphelocoma coerulescens. Next base: position 35,308,773 of record NC_091020.1, read on the forward strand.
TAGAAAGGGTTTCATCCCAGATCTCTACACTGGGGTCAGGTGCATGGAGCTGCTGTACAGGTATTTCCTTCCCAGTTAGGAGCTGTGCCAGTGCCTCATCCTGCTGCGCAGGGTGCTGTGACCTGCCTGACCAAGCCCCGTGTGCCTCTGACCCGCCGAACGCGCTGGAAATCCGTGCTCAGCTTAAACCTGCCAGCCTCTTTTTTCACTACAGATAAAAGTCTGTTGATTTGCCAGCCCCGACTGTGAAACGCTCCTGCTGCCTGAACTATTTTCCACACAACACTTGTTTTCTTTGTAAAAGCCTTTTTCTATTGATCTGAATTGACTGGTGCAGCAAAGCCTTGTGAGTTCGATGCAAATTGTTGCCATGCACTTACTGGGAGCAGCAGAGCAGTACAAAAGGATGTTTTGGCGTAGATGTGCAGCACTCTTATTTCAAGACATGTCTCCCTGTATTGATATTTGGCCTGATCTTGCTTGAAGAGTATAAGCAAGCAGTCAATTAAGGCGTTTTTAAATGTTTTGAGGAGATGCTAAAGCTAAAATCCGAGGAGGGCACGTGTTTGGGTGGAGGAATGCTGAATCTGCATGTTTTCCTGGATTGAGCTGGAATTGACCTCAATCCTTCAGCTGAGACAACATCAACTTCTAGAATTTTATCCTACCTGTGTGTCAGGGCTGGGGGAAGCACCAAAAGGCAAACAGAAATTGCATCTTTGTTTTAAAACTTACCAAACCCACTGGTTTTATGAAGTTTTTAGCCTGTTGTGCAGCTCAGTTACTTTCCCAAAGAATCATAAATAGGTGTGGGGCAGGAAAAAAATCTCAATTCTTGAATGATTTATCCACAAATAGTTTAGAATGTAGGTCCTTGTTGGGGAAAACGGGCCCCACTCTTAGTGTGTTCAGCTGGAGGTGGGATGAAGTTTTATCTGCTTGAGGAATATGGATACAGCAAGGATTTGGTAGCTCATCAGTGTTCATGTGGGTGCAACCTCAAAAAGGGAGGGTGTAAATCACAAGAGCAGGGCCTATTGTGGGTAAACATTTGCCCTCTGGGTAGGTAAAGTATCCTCAAAAGGCAGCTGAAGGGCTGGTGGTGAATAAGGTCGAGGATAAGAAGGATTTGCTGGCGGAAAAGCAGATCCCTGCATCTTCTGTCCACAAAACCTACAGGAGTGCGCAGGTGGAGCCTCAGACTGTGGAAGATTTCCCTGCACAGCCCAAGCTCTGTCCCTGCAACTGCCAGCCAGCTTTTCATGGAATCATGGAATGGTTTGGGTGAGAAGGCACCTTAAAGCCCATCCAGGGCCACCCCTACCATGGCAGGGACACCTCCCACTGTCCCAGGCTGCTCCCAGCCCCAATGTCCAGCCTGGCCTTGGGCACTGCCAGGGATCCAGGGGCAGCCCCAGCTGCTCTGGGCACCCTGTGCCAGGGCCTGCCCACCCTCCCAGGGAACAATTCCTTCCCAATCTCCCATCCAGCCCTGCCCTCTGGCACTGGGAAGCCATTCCCTGGGTCCCAGCACTCCAGACCCTTGTCCAAATTCTCTCTCCAGCGCTCCTGGAGCCCCTTTGGGTAGTGGTCCCCTTTCAGCCTTCTCTGAGCACAAGCTGCAAATCCCAGTTCAGAGCTGCCAGCTAAACCATAAATTATCAGATTTATACGTGAATTAAATATCTCTGAGCCTGGCCTGCACATTTTCTTGATAGGTCAATAAACTGCCTGGGGAGTCCAGCTCCAAGTTGCATCTGTGCCGAGGCCAAAAGTGGGAATAACTCACGAGAGCTGCATTGTGCTTCCTCTGGCAGACAAAGCTGAGTCACGTTTGGTCCGTGTGTGAGGAGCAGGGAATGTTCCCTGCTCCCTGTGCTGTGCAGTGGAAGGACGTGCATCAGAAATGACCAAAAGAGGAATGTGAGCCAAAATCGTGCTTAATCCAGCAAATATCTTTGTGTGATCCCTTTGTACATGAACGGAAGAGCAGCCACAGTCAGAATGACCATCGTTCATGTGGAACATGTTTCCCAGGCTGTGATTTACCTTTGTGAGGGGAAACAAGCCCCAGAAAGCTTTTAGTGCCTGTACACAGAAATAACAACATTACTAGTGGTGCCAGCTAGGAAATTTGGGAAAGCATCTGGTTTGATGATGGATGAGTGACTCTCAGGTGGCCCTGGCCACAACCAAGAGCTTCTCATTAGAGATAGAAACAAGAGCTGCTCATCTTTTCCTTTGGTTTTTTGGGGGTTTTGCTTTGTTTTGTTTTGTTGCTTCTAAAAATTGAAGCTTTGGGCACTTAATCTGAGTCTTGTTGGTTACTTGGAGGTCAAACCCTCTCTGTCCATCTGTCCAAGGACAATTTAACACCAATGGGTTTTCTGCTGGTTTCGTGTGCACGTCAGGTTTTTCAGAACAATTAGTTTGCATAAAAAGACAAGAATCCTTCTCTGCTCCTTCCTCCTTTCCTTGATCCTGCATGCCAAGCTTGAGGCACCACGTGGCTTTAAGGGGGACTCGTGGGAGAGGCTCCCAGTGCCTTCTGGGGAACTGGAGAGTCCAGTGCCTGCGAGAGGCTCGAGACTGGTGGGAAGTAAAGGTGTAATGATGCTTTGCAAGTCCTCAAGAAGCAGAGCCAGGTTTCTTTCCCTGGTGATCCACAGCCCAAATCCATCAAGGCTCCCGCATCCAACTTTAAGCGCAGGAGTGGCCCCGGAGGACGAGGCGTGGGCTGCACTTAGAGCAGCAGTGTTGATTCAGGATTAAGGTGAGTAGAGCTGGCTCCTCTGGGGATGTATATGATGTATATATTAGACTTTCTGAAGAACTTTTGACCTCAGCCATGCTTGTTTTGTGTTTAAGTCACCGTGATGGCTCCCACAACGTCGCGCCTCCCGAAGCTCGCGGTCGGTCGCTGGCGTGGTTAAAGAGTGGAGGATTTGAGAGGGGCCAGAATGGTTCAAGGAAATAAATCCCACTCAACCGAGTGTGACCTGAGCCCCTTGCTCCTCCAGGGCCTTTGGATCATCCCTATTTATAATCTGGTGCAGAAATATGAAAAATATTGGTGACTTGGTTGCTTCTTTACGAAGGTGAATGGGGAATTTGCGGTCTGCTCTAAACTTGCAGCTGTCTTCTCAACAGCAATATCACAGGCCTGGCACGCAGAAAATAGCTCTTCACATGGAAAGTTATTCCTGAAATCCTGGCAAGCTTAGAGTTTCAGAAGCAAATTATCCCACTGAATTACTGTGGCTGAAAAGCAAGAGCAGAGGAGCACAAAGTGAATACGTTGAGTTGTAAATTCTTCTTCTCTAGCGACTTTTGCACTTCTTCAGAACTGAATAGGGCTGGGGAGCAGAAAGGGAAAAAAAACAGTTTATAAACTCCAAAACCATCCTGAGAGGGAAATTGTGGGGTTTTATTTAATCATAGCATGCTAAAACTGCCTTTTTTAAAGAAATAGTGAGTAGAGGTGGGAGTGTGATGTGTCTGTGCTGTCCCTGTTCCCAGCACCCTGCCCATGTGCAGGACCAGAGGAGGGACATCACCACAAGAGCACAGCCTAATGAGAGCTGAGTGACAATGGCACTGCCACCGAAGGAAATGTGACATGCACATGAATATCAAATGAATTCATTATAATCACCTCTATTTCCATGAATACCAAATGAACTTATAATAACTGAGTTCATGAAGAGTTACCATTTTGTGACTAAAAAAAAAAAAAAAAGCCTAAAAAAACCCACAAAAAGAGCAAGCAACCAAAATACTGGAAAAAAATTAACCTAAGTCTGTTTTGGAGAAGGGATATTTAGAGAAGATGGTTGCAAAAGTGAAGTATTTAGAGTCATACAGTCATTAGTGCTGGAAAAGACCTTTGAGGCCATCAAGTCCAACTGTTCCCCAGCACTGCCAAGGCCACCACTAACCTGTGTCCCCAAGTGCCACCTCCACATGGCTTCCAAATCTCTCCAGGGATGGGGACAACAGCATTTCCACTGGTAGATGATGGTTTCTGTCCATTTATTTTATTGGTTTTTTCATATAAATCTCATTTTTGAATGCTAGCTACCAGATAATGAGGATATAGAACTTTTACATTTCTTACTGGAAAATCTTGATTTAAAGCAGGTTTTCTGGCAATAAATACCTTTACTGTAGAATGACAACTCTGATAACAATCTAGGAGGATATAAACTAATAAGGGTTCATATGGAGCACCTTTTAAGTGGTTCTTAATTTCCTGAAGCAGAGAAACTCTGGGTTTGAGTCAAACACCTTCTTCCACAGAAACTTCAAAAAGCTGAAATTGTGAGGTGTTTGTGTGTGATAAATATGCATCACAGACTGCAAACATCAAATTTGTAAGGAATCGTTTGCTGGGGCCAGATTCCTCCTTCCCTGCCCAGACACTGAAATTTGGGAGGTTCTAGGCCCTCCCTGCCCAGTGGGAAGCTCATCCCTCTCTCCTGTCTGCTTCCCAGCCTGGTCTGTGCTGGTTTTCACTAAGTGAGGATAGCTGGGACTTTGCCATTGGTGTTGGAACACAAGAGTTTATCTGTGTGATGGTGGGATGTGGGATCAGGGAGGGTAAATGGACTTTGACTTAGTGCCCTTTGATAGGGAAGAGAAAAGCAAACCTCCATCGTTCCTCACATTGAGGGAGCAGCTACTGAAATTCCAATTAAAAGCTGTAATGGGAGCTCGGGGTGGATCTGTACCATAAGACACTTCTAGGTCAGGAGGAGGGTTGCAATAATAATAATCCCAAGTACGTTTCCTTATTTAACTTTGTTTTTTATTGTGTTCAGCCCGCAGCTGATTTTTTTTTTTACCTTGTAACATAGTCCCTAATTGAGACACATGAAGCTCATAAGAGGCTTTAGACAAGATTCAGCTAGCCACAAAAGTCATTATCTCATTTTCATTTATTAACATGATATTTCCAATGGATTAACGAGGGTTTCCCTTTTGTTGCCTCTGCTGTGGCACTAGCCCTAAAGGGGCTGTTGCGTTTCTCCATCTCAAGTGACTTCTTACTCACATTAGATTACAGTAATGTACGTGTTCCAGGAATGACATTTATTCTACTTCTTGCATTAAAATTCCCTATTTGAAGTAGCTTTAATTGCTGGAAATAGGATGAAGTGAACTTGAGTGTTGGTTTTAGCAACGAGCTGGTATCAAAATAGCTGCTGCAAGGACTGGGCATGCAAAAATACTTTCCTTAAATTCAGGTGTCTGATCCTGCAAAATTTCTGGAATCTGCATGTTATGATGCAGAACTGGTAATTCCAATTTTCTGAGGAAGACAGAGGTCGTGTTAAGAAACCACTCCCTGTATTTTCCACAGCACTCACAGTTATTTTTCAAGCATCAGTGGTCCTGCCATTCCACGAGGCTGCAGAGAGCAAAGTAAGAGTGGATATTTTGGATAACCGGGAAAAGCGCCGGTGGGACACCCCACCAGGCCACTGCAGCAGGACGTGCTGGTGAAGCCCAGCACAGGGAGCTGTGTTATTTTCCAGTCATGTTTTCCAGCTCTGCTCGCTGCTCCCCAGCTCCTCCTGCTCTCCCAGAAGGCTTCCCAAGCAGCATTACAGCGAGGACCTGCAGAGAGCCTGTCTGCTCCAGGCACTGTCTGATCTTGTCTGACATAATTTAAACCTATGCTTCCTGCCTTAGTTTTACATTTTCCAGGGCCTGAAAGGTTCAGTGGGAAACAAAACTCACCTAAGAAAAATATCGAAGGGGGGATTTAAATCAGTAGAGCCTATTGCTGCTTTTTCTTACCTGATATAAAGATGCTGCTGGGTGTCTGCCATTAGGTTTGATCTAAAATCAAGACCTTATTTTTTTGTGGGTGTCAGATTTCTTCTGTCCAGTCCCTCCAGAGGTCTCAGCCCTAAAGGAGGAGAGTTTAAACCTGGCATTTAGGAGAAAAAAATGTGTCTGCTCCAGCCAAGCCTCCCCAGTGCAGCTGGATTTAGTGCTGCTCCTCACCTGTGCTGCGTCCAGCCCCGCTGTTCCCTGCCCGGAGCTGCACAAAGAAAGGAGTTAGCACAGAGTGATGGTGTGTTCCTTCTGGATCAACATTTCATAAGCCTGAGGATATGAAAATCTGGAAAATCAGCTGTGGAGCTTGGAAGAAGGTTTCTTCCTGACTTGTCTACTGGGGAAAAAAGTATCAGGGATATTTAATCCAGGAAGCTCCATCATATGTCAGGTTTTAAGACTGTAATGGAGCTTTATAAAAACTCTTAGGAATGCAATCACTAACAGGTTTCAACGTGAATTTGTAAACTGAATCAGCTTTGCTAATTTTTTTTTAATTTCTTCGGTATTCTCTATTCTAGAGGGTGCTTTTGGCTTTGTTTGTTAAATTACACATCAAGGCTGATGCCTTGGGAAGGGGGCTGGCAGCAGCCTCCGCACTCTCAGTGCTGGCAGTGAGTGGAGAGGCTCCTGAGTGGGATCCTCTCCCTTTGCTGGGTGCCACAACCGGAGTAATTCAAAGGAAAGCTTCAGATGGGTCTTTAAAGGATGGGTTTAAACTTCTTTGGAGGGAGGGCAGGAAAAACACTTTAAAAAAGTGACATCCATATAAAAAATGCTGCTATCGTTCTCCACGGTTTTTCTAATTTCCTTAATATGATACTTAAACTCATGTAGGGAAAATGGCCATAACCTGGTGGGTGGACGGACCTGTTAAGAAACACAGAAACCCCTCAAATGACCCCAGAACTCTCTGCCTGGGATTCAAGCATTGTCACCAAGTGTTTGGCTCTGTCTCCGTGAGCCCCTTCCTGTAGTTTGTATTTCACAGCAGGGTTCAGAGAGGTGCTCTGTGCTCACCAGAGCCTGAACAGAAAGGGTGTTCAGAGCATGTTCTTCCTTAATTTAAAATAAAAATAAATAAATATATAGCATGAACAGTTGGAATAAAACCTGTGTTTTGGGTAGATTCCAATAATGTGTTTTTCATTGCATGAGATGCGACACCTGTCAACACTTCCTAGTCAGATTCGCCTCTTTTTCATGTTTTTTGTACAATTCCCCCCTTATTTTTTGTAGTAGAGAGGAGTGTCCTACATATCATGCTTCCATCTCCATACTGTAATTATTAATATAGGGTAGGGAGAGGTCACCTATGTTTTTTGGCAACAGTTATGTTCCCATGTATAAATCATGATAAAGTGCTATTACTCTGTAGCGTGTGCTGATGTTTTCAATTTACCCTGTGTAAAATACAATTTCTTTCTTTCTCTCTTTCCCCCTTAAAAAAAAAAAGCAAAAAAAAAAGCCTTTTGTTCCTATCATATAGATAAACTCATAGATTTCACAACCAATAAAAATAATATTAATAAATATGAGGCATTGTTACAAAGTAGGTCCTAACTATGCAGCCTAATGTTTCAGTAAGTCTGTGGTGCACATCCTTTTATAGCCAATTAAGAGGATGTTTTATTTCCCTCATTAAAAGTGCAGCCCACAGTCACCATGTTGAATCAAATAAGTACGAGTTTGCACATCCTGTGCACAACCTTTCCTCGAGGCACAGTAGCATTTGTCATCTTTATAATAAAGCTTTCCAATTTTTCTGATTAATATTTAAAAGAAATAACATGACCTGAGGAATATATATATAACATCCTTGTGCTAAGGCTTTCCATGCTCTCTGGTTTAAGGCTAAGGTGCCATTAGATCACTTGGTATTCTGCATCATTCCAAGACCTACTTTCCAGTGTTTATGTGCAGCAGCAGCTTCTTTGTGCTCTTTTCTTCCTCCCAGATGAGAGAGAGAGATCTCACCAGTGCTCGTTGTGTTTCAGGGGTTGCCAGGATGCTCCTGGTCTTCAGGCTCATCCTTCCATGTGGAGATTAGGGAATGTTCCTCTAGGGATTGTCCTCTGAACGATTACTGGGTCCTTACGGGTCCATGAGCAAGTGGTTTCTGGATCAAAGTCCTTGCAGCTTCCTGGCAGAGCAATGTGGGCTGGAGTGCTGGGCAAAGGTGAGGTCCTGCCCCTTCATTCAGCTACCAAAACCTGACCAGTGGCTGGGGGTCACTGGGTCTCTGTCTCTTCCAGTTCGGTGACAATTTGCTCATGTCACCACTGTGAGTGTAGAGATGACCTGGAAAAGTGTGGCTTCATCTTGTAAAGGCAAACGTGCCCCTCAGTCCGTGTCTCCTGAGGGCCTCGGGCTGGTTCAGCATTACTGAACTCAAAGATCCTCATGGCTGGGGGGGAAGCAGGTATCTATGTTAGGACTGGGGACGTCTGCAGGTTGTGGAAAGATTGACCATTTACCTACATTTTTGTTATAATTTTTATTTTTGAAATGGCTGTGGTTGACAGTGCAGAGCAATAATGTATTAAATGAGGGTAAAAAATGTGTAAGCTGAGGTTTGACAGCAGAGGTGCTGGAAACTCTGGTGCAGTCATTGAAATGCATTCATTCCTTGGTCTTCCCCCCCCTCTCCACATTGTCTCATATTCATTTTTTTCATTTCTCTTTCCCTATAATGATTGGAGGCCAACAGAGGAAAACAAGGAGGGCTGAGATCAGTTTTGGTATTTTTTATTGGCACCCATCACTAAAGCCCCTCAGGTTCTTCAAACCATTACAAGCCATCAGAGCTAGAACAACAAAATATAAGCCTTTAAACTTAAAGGCTCAGTTGTGCAGGGCTCTCTGTAAATTACAGACAAAGCTAACAAATTTCATACATTAGTCATGGTAAAAAATATTAAATTCCATGGTTTGTCACAGATTAATAGGAAAAAAAGATTAAAACGGCAAGTTGTGTAAGTAATTCAAACAAATGGTTGTCAGAGATTCTGCATGTTTGGTAAAGAATTAAATAAGTGAATATCAGCAGCTGAACTTCTTGTGGATGAGCCAAAGCCTTTTGGAAAAGCTGAGGCTCTTTTTGAATATGGAACCGATGTTTTCCTCCGTCCTGTAACACATTCAAACCAGCTGTCATGCAAAGAAAGAATTTACCATGCAGCATTGCTTGTGCTTGTCTTAATCCATCCCCACCAGTCAGGCGCTCGCTGCAGAGGGAAAAAAAGGGGAAAGCCTCCTGTGGACCAAAACTTGGAAGATGCAGAGAATTCCAAGATTAATCCTGAGGGCCGGAGTGGTTGTTGGAGGGGCCGATAACGCCGTGCACCACGGGCCAATAGTTCTGCTAAGTAGCTCCAAGAAATAACTGCAAAAAGTTCTTTATGGAGCCTTGGTACTTGGGCAAACTGGCACCAGAGCCAAAGGGATCCCATGCCTGCTCGGGAATGGGGTGGGACCCACATCTCTGGATCCGTGTGCGAGGGGCTGGGCAACCCCTGCCCACGACACGGAGCTGTCCCTGACGATCCAACCTCCACCAAAGGAGCATTCCCCAATTTCCCTGCTGAGGAGAATAACAGGACTGTGCACAGCACCCTGAGGGATGGGCTTTGCAGGAATGAGCCATGTGTGCTCTCAAACTGTGACAATCTCTAAAAGTCGTCTTTTTTTCCCCTATATTCTTTTCTTATTTATTTCTGGTTCTTTTCTGTCAGCTGGGAAGATGAGGTAAGTCTTCCTTCCTCCTGATCTCCTGGAGCTAACAGTGGGATATCGAGAACAGAACCTCACCCTACCTATTATTTCAGCTCAGTTCAATGTACATCTGATTTTTTTTTTTTTTTTTTCACTCTTCACTTCTTAAACCATTGTTCTGTGTGGGAGAAGCATATGAGAAATCAAAGCTGTGGTTGATAGCAAAGGAACCAAGTACTCATTTTCTGGATTTCCCTTTTCTTTCACTTCCTGTTAGGGTTCTTCCAATTTACAGCTCTCTGGAGTGGGATGCCACAAGTAGGCAACTCTTGCAATTTCCTGGGTTTAAATCTGCCATTTTGGCTCTTACTCCAATGCCCATGGCACAAAGTGCTGCTCTGGATGGCCAGACCTGGCTTTTGCCTGGGGGTACAGCTCAGGCCAAACTGGCTTTGCTGCAGAAATCTTTGCCCATTTTCTTAAGCTGGCACTGAGGAACGGGCTCTGTCTTCTCCTGGCATCACAGCAGCTCTGGGAATGCTCTCTTTGGAATGAATTCAGGCAGAGCCATGTCAGGGGTAGTTTGCTCCATCAACGCTGGCTTTAGTGTTTTCAGTAAATCTCCATTTCACTCAGCACTGTTTTCATAAAATTCATAGCGAGTGAGCAGCAATCCGAGGGTGGAGAAACATCCACCCTTTATGCTTTACCTCTTTTAATGCCATAGTTTTCCTCATAACTTTCAGGGAACCTTATCTCGTGTATGTGTTTGTTCAGCATAAAATCCACTGGTGGGCAGGTTGTCCTCTCCCATATCGGAGTGTTTGCCGGGATGAAGGCGCTCCTGGGGCCGCCTCCACCAACAAAATTAATTGAACCTGAATTTGGGATCTGCTTTTCCCACAGTATCTCGATCCCGGCTGGAGTCAGGAACCCCCAGTCATCCCCCATGGGAACTCCCTCGCAGGAAAATTCTCAGCACAGCTCCTCAATGAAGGAGGCTGAGTGTCTTCTGATAAATCTTGGATAAGCATCTGCTTGTGATATCCTTCCAAAAACTGGAAATATTCGTCTTGCTCCACACTGAGCCATTCCAGCAGTTCGTGGAGCAGTACTGCTGATGAACTTCGGCGGACTCGAGAGGTTGTGTCTGACCTCGATTTAGAGTCAGGCTTAGAGCTGTAGTGAAAGATCCTGCACTTGACATCACCAAATTGTTTCACAAACCCAAATGCTGTTAATTTTTCTGGTGATTTCCCAGGCTTGTGCAAACTGTAGGATATTCTTCTGCCTGCTCTTCAGCCCCATTTGAGGGCTGGCACAGGGACAAGCCCCTTGCTACCCTTTAAACTCTTGATGTAGCAGTTCTGGGACCACCAGGAATGGGAATTTTATATCAAACCTAACTGCTTTTCACTCTCCTCACAGGATGCCAGTGCAGGTTTGAGTCTTGCTTTCCCTCTCCCTCCCAGAGGCAACCCTACTCTTTCTCCCACTTCCTATTCCCTGTGTTCTGGGTCATTCCTGGGTTCATTCATTCCATAGGTTTCATTCCTGTTTAACACACACTTTGGGAAGGGAAGAAAAATGTGCACTGAGACATAAACTGCTGTCCTTCATCCGAACATCCCTGTCTGGCTCTGCTGCACCCACCTCCTCCAGCTCCTCCCTGCCCCCAGCTTTCCCAAACCTGCTGGGTGGCTTCAAACAGTCTCCTTGTATCCATCCCATGTTTAAAGACTTCTCTGAAAATAGGTGAACTCCTCTAGCAAGTAACCTGCTGGAGGAGCCTGTCAAGGGCTGGCTGTACACACTTCAGTCTCGGCAAGAATCAAAGTAAAATGAGGAGAGTCTCACAGAAAAGGGTTACAGAGAGTTTCACGTATTTTGCAGCCTTTTCATGGCTTAAATTACACTTCCCCTTGTTCTAGTTTTAAAAGGCAGAACAGAAAAGTTAATTTTAACACTGAAAAATGAAGGCTCTTCAATTATTTATAACATTAAAATGTACAAATGTTTGATCAATGAACTTGAAAAAAACATGCAACTACAAAACCCATTTCACAGTGTTCTAAAGTTCATGTGGCAGAGATAGAGAAGTGAAATGATTATTAACAGACGAAGAGCAGCATTTTAATAACATTCGAGCTGTAATAATGAGGCTGACAAAAGCAAGGGAATTCAAAGCCAACACTGATCTGACGCTCCCTCCTTAACACATAGACTGTGCCTAATTTTGTGGAATGTGAGGTATTGTAAGAAAATTGCTCTCGTGCCGGAGACCCCCTCGGTGTGGTGCCCAGTGGGGTGGCAGCAGGATGAGGTACCTTTTGTTTTTAGGACTTTATTATTTTATGCTGGAGTGTTTTGAGTAAATACACAGCTGTGTTTTCATCTTTTTTTTTTTTTCCTCAAGCTTTACCATCACCATTAATAATAGTGGAAACATCTCTTTTTTTTCTCTCGTAAAAACACGGAAATAGGACATTTCCCATGAAGCAGCAAGAGGTGAGAGCAGTGTGGCAGGCAAGCATCTGTAAAGGGATTATGGATCACTCCAACACCAAAATCCTTGGCCAGATATTGGGATGAACCTTGTGACACCCGGATCATGGAATGACTTGGGTTGGAAGGGACCTTAAAGCTCACCTTCCAGTGTCCAAGGTCACCCCAAGCCCTGTTTGACCTGTTCTTAGACCCTTCCAGGGATGGAGCAGCCACAGCTTCTCTGGGCAACCTGTGCCAGGGTCTCCCCACCCTCACAGGGAAGGATTTCTTCCCATTATTAAACCTAAATTCCCCCTCTTTCAGTTTGAACCCAAATCATTGCTGTTTTCCTGGAAATCATGGTGCAGGAATAAAGAGGGGTTACAGTGAGCATGAGGCTTGTCCACAGCTGTCCACACCCCCTTCCAGTTTGGGAGTGAATTGTCTGGAAGCTACTCCAACTTCCTTGGCTCCTGGTGCCTTCACCCCTGGGTCTGCTCTCCAAGGGCCTGACAGCTGGGAAGGGCAGGTGGTGTCCTTCCTTCACACTAACAGGATATTTTTGTTGGATAGGTACACAGGTTTTCTTACAAAAAGAAGTTTATTTTCCAAAGACCTTCCCTTCCCAGGAAAACAAACACGGTGTGATCAGCCAACTGCACTACTGCAATAAATCCCGTTTGTGCAGTGCTCTTCCGAGATAAATGGTTATTCTTTGGGAGATTAGGCTGCCTCTTACGCAACAGCAAACTGAAAACTCTGTTTTTACTGCACTATAGCAAAACTGTGATGTTTGTAAGCAAATTTCCAAATGGGAAGGGGCATGTGGATACTACGTGTGGAGTGGAATGCAAGGAAAAGGGTTTATGACACTGAAACCTGTATTTATGTCCTTGTAAAGGTAAGAAAATTATACTTAGAAGGTGGCAAGCCTTGTCTCTGGTTTGTTAGAGGGAAGGAAGGGCTTCCCTGGCTCTGCCAGTGCAGTAAGGGACCCTCCCACCTCTTCCCTTCCCTGGCCTGACTTAGGAAGGAGAGTTCTGGGATGGGAGAGGTGAGACCAGGGGAGAGGTCAGACAGAGCTTCTCTGCTTTTGGGGTGTTTCCCTCACCTTAACAAAGGTGACTGAGGAGAGAAAGTCCAAGCTGACCCCCTTGGTGACCATGCAGCCAAGCCAAGGTGCAGCCAAGGGAGCCTGGGGCTGTCCCTTGGGGTGGCCACTGTCCCTGCCCAGGGACCAGCTGCCCTTCCCTGAGCTGCTTCCTGAAAATCAAGAGCCCGACCTTCATGTCTTGGTCCTGCAGCTTCTAATTATGCCCTGCACAAGGCCTTAGATGTGAAGTCTGCTGCAGAAGCAGGACGGTGACGACGATGAAAGGGAGCAACATCAAAAGTGTCAGGAAGAGGGGAAGGCAACGCCATATCAGTGGTGAAGCCACATGCATATTCCAATTTGCTATGTGACTGTGGTACTAATTTGGAGGCGGAAAAAAATCCGATTACACGCGGAATGGCATCCACACAGTGCCTCAGGAATAGGCAAGTGGAGAGTTTCCTAACGGGGGAGTCGCGTGCTTATTGAATCTGCTCTTAACAAGCAAATAAAGTATAATTAGGGCTCATTAGGAGTGGAGGGAGGGCTGCAGTCACCCTGGCAGGATTCACAGGGAGGAAATAAGGCCACAGCACTTACATTGGGGTGGGAATGAGGAGGGAAGGGTAAGTGCTGTCCTCACGCATCCCAATCCAAGAGGATGGACTGTGTGGTTTTTGCTCTGGTGTCACAGCATCTTAAAAACACAGAAATGATCTGAAGGAGGGAAGCAAAAAAAAAAGGAAAGTTACAAAAATTCTATTAATAAAATTTAGGAGATTAATAAGTCTTAGTATTACATATAAAAATTGGCATTAAATATTTAGAAATTCTATTAATAAAATACTAGATTAATAAAGCCTAATATTAAATATAAAAAATTTATTGGGTTCAGCTCGGCAACTTTGTAGTGTGAAAACCATGGTGAGAGTCCTGCCAGTCCTTTCTTGTGACCGTGGCCATAGTTTGGAGGTGCAAGAACAGGACATTCAGAGTTGGGATGACTGACCAGGCAGTCTGCTTGGGAATGAGCAGGAACACGGCCTGATCCATATGGGATCCTGGGAAGACCTGACCTTTGCTCTCTGGAAAACAGCTAAAATACTCTTTGATGTGATGCAGGTTGGCAACATAAGGAGAATAAGGCTGTTTCCTAACTTGGAAGTTTGGGGATCTGTGGAAATTTGTGTATCCTGATATTTTTGAACTGACCTGGCACATCCACAGTGTTAATAGGAATTAATTTTGCCCCTGGATAACAAAGGTGTGGTTGGACTTTCCAGACTGGGGGAGATGGACCAACACCAGGGCTTGGGTCTGGCCTCTTGCAGTACAGGAGGGATGTGGGATGCTGTAGGATTGGGCATGCTCAGGCTTAGACTGGAATAAAAGATGGGATTTAGATGTGAAAACATTTCAAATGGCAAAAATTAAATTTTGCAGAAATTATGTGGAAGAGGAGGTGTTATCTAAAATTATCCAAATCTTTCCAAGCATAGTTTCTTACTTAAATTTCTTACCCATATGGCTTTTTTTTTGGATCAGTGTTCTTAATATCTTCTTCCAGTACAATGTAAACTCCCATCACTGATGATGTTTTCAGAGATTTTTTTGCCCAGTTAGAAAAATCAGTGCTTTTTACTTCTGCTCAGTGTTTACAGCAAATGGTAAAACTGTGTTTAAATTAAGATAAAATATTAAAATTAATATTCATTGACTTTTATGTTTCATTATCATTAGAAATTAAGTTTATTCCTGGGTAAACAGTTTATAGCAAGTTATAAATATTTTCTGTTGACCTATTAACTGGTTTAATATATTATGAAGTTATTGACAGTTGCAGTAAAATTTATAAACAGCTATTAAACCTTTTAACATACTCAATGTGTCTAAGTCTCTATTACACAGAGAAATGATTTTTTAAAGATAATCTTCTCCTGATATTAAATTCCTCCAAGATTTTAATATATTGTCAAAGTTTATGGGTCATAAAATAAACCTAGAGCTTACAAAAAAATTTACACAAGGATATTATTTAAGAAAAAGGACACGGAAGTTTTAGTGCAGTAAGAATGATGATATAAGCCACTGAAACATATAAAAGTACATACCAAATACTATGTTAAAATAACATTAAATGTCTTGTATAAATCCACAAGTCAAGGTTTCAGGGTTTTTACAGTGCCTGACTCTCTTATTGTTGTGTCTAGATAATGACACCCTCTCGGTGCAGCACTTAGAAAAGCTCATTTTTGATAGATGTAAAAGCATGAAATAACGATAGACCAAGAAATCCTAATTTGGAATTCCCTGATAATGTAAGGTTAGGGCCCATACTTCGTGGGCCTGATTCCACAATGTATTACTCCATCCTGAGCCCAATGTAAATCATTGAAAATCAATAAAAATGGGTCAGCTGGCTGGTGTAAATTGGGCTGCCGTCATTACAGGCCATGGATGGATGCCAGTTTACACCAGCTGAGAAATTGGCCAGGTGCAGTTATATCTGTGTAAAGCTGTCAGAACTCAGTGATTCATCAGCAACTGCACATTTACTGCACATTTCTCCGTTTCCTTTCCATATATATCCGTATTTAAAAGTTGGGTGGTTCGACACTGCCCTTGAAAGAAGAGTGATGTCTCCTAAGCTGATCCACAGGCAATAGGAGCAGCTCGTTTCTCTCATTAGCAGGCACTGCGGGCTGGGTGGAGAAGTGTCTGAGCTCCTGTGCTGCTCCTGCTGCAGGGTCCTCCAGGTCCAGCTGGAGGGATGACGTCCAAGCTAGGGCTGCACCAGGAGGGTGCCTTTCCCCTGTGTGTGTCTGTCACCTGTGCCTGGAAGCAGCAACGGGATAAAACTGCATCCAGAGAGCCAGAGGAGCAGCGTGGACACCTCAGGAAGTAGAACATAAAACACTGACGCAGGCTGCCTAGAGAGGTGGTAGATGCTCCATCCTGGAAGTGTCCAAGGCCAGGCTGGACAGGCCTTGGAGCAACCTGGTCTAGTGGAAGGTGTCCCTGCCCACATAAAGGGTTGGGTTTAGATGATCTTTGAGGTCCTTCCAACGCAACCCAGTCAATAATTCCGCATCCTCACAGCACGTGTGCTTTGTACCTCATGGATCTACCAAGGTTAAGCTGAGGAGATCCTGCTGCCAGCCCTGGCTCTGCTGCCTGGTCTGAGGTGAGGGACAGCCCACGGTTCACCTTTCCAGCAGGCTTCTTCTCCCACCATTTTTTGAAGCTAATGAGGTTCTCCATAACTGTAGGCCCACAAATGAAGTGCTCCTGAAGATGGAGAAGATGGGGGATCACTTCCGTGTCCACTTGCCTCTCTCAGAGGAAATATCCCAAGAAATGAGGAATAGTGGAGAAGTGTGATAGTCACAGGTAAAACCAAGAGGATGGCCATGATGAAAGGGCTCAGAGAAGACACTCTGCTTCTCTGTTGACGTCAGCTCATCCATGTACTTTGGGTGTCCCCCCTTGAGTGAGAGTGCTCCAGATCCCTCAGTGAACAGAGCACACGCTCCAGTTTAACTGAGGTCCTGCAGGACCATCAACTATCACTAAAAGCAGTAAAACCCACAGGATGTTTTTGGTGTTATGAATTCTTTGCAAGCTGGGGCTTTGCCTGGTGGGTTTTCCACCCCACAGATGGGGTCCTCATGGGTCCTCTCCTGGAGGGCCAGAGCCACCCAGGTGCCAGGATCTTGGTGGGGCTGGAATCAGAGCTGGCTTGCCTTGTGCAAGCATGGATTATAACTGACGTGACTTTGTGGTTTCCTATCTCAGCTTTGAAATCTAGTAAACTCACAAAAGCTACTGTAGAGTTCAGAACAAACACAGGGGGTATGTTTAGTTATTTGTTTTTGTAGTAAAATAAAATATTTATTATACACAGACACCTACTGTGAACAGAGGGTAAGGCCACTGTGTTTTATCTCTAGGGTGTCATGTTTGACTTCCATTAGGGATGTATTATAGACCTGTGGGTTTTCATGAATTCAGAAAGTCCACTTTGAACACTGATTTCAAAGCCTACAGGGGGTGTGAGGAATGTAAGAACACTGCTTCGTAGCAAGGAACCTGTTGCATCTAACAAACACCTTGCGTTTGATAAGTCAGAGTTGAGGCAGGCTATAAAGAAGCTCTTATTTTTAATTTTTTTTCTTCCTTAGCATGATTTTAAAGGAAGATTTCCTATTGTTTGCCTTGTAACTTCAGCCCATCTGAAAGCTCAAGGTGAAGACAATGAATGAGCTCCTGAAAAATGCACCATTACATCAGCATACTTTTCCCATTTTTCCCTAATTCCCTCCCAATGAATCATACAGGAGGAGAAAACGACCTCAGCGATCAGGTGGATACCGATCCATCTCCGTAATGCCTCTCACATTAATGGTGCTGTCCAAAACTCTAAGTGCCACTTGTGGGTGATGTGTGGAGGGGCTGTGGGAGGAGTGTGGTGCTGGGGGAGCCGGGTCTGCCAGCCCCACACCCCCCACATCACCCTGGGATGGATGGTGAGGGTTGGCCATGAGGAGCAGCTCGTGGAGCTCAGGGCTGTGCTCCCCACAGCTCCTGAGCAGCCTTTGGGCTCAGCAGTTCATGGCAAGTGGGAGCATTCCCACATTCTCACAGCACAGGAGGTGATGTGGGGCCACCATCTCCATTGAGGGGTTGGAGACAGCAATGGGAAGGTGGAGAGGCTGTCAAGGAATCTGCTGTGAAAGAGTGAAACCTTCAGATGGGATTTTTCTTCTCCCTTCTGTCCCTGTTCCTGTCTGTGACTGGACAGCCAGGGAAGGATGTGTCCCCTTCTCTTCAGACCTGTGTATCTCACCTTAAACAACACAACACTGCTGACAACATGTGAAATGAAAACCCCTGAAGGACAGACATCCGTGCCTCGCTCTGCACGTGGACCCACGCAAGGCATTTGTGTTTTGTCACAGCCACCAAATTAAAAAAAAAACAAAAATGCTGAGGCTTTGTGAAGTAAATGCAGGAATCAAAATCAAAGCTCTTTTGATTTAGCTCCTCCAGATGAGGAGTATTGGTAAGTTTTGAACGTTCATTCATTCCCTCGTTCTTCATTGTGTTTACTGCTGGCTGTGGAGGGAATGCACGTGGATTTGTTTCCATAATGATTTCATGGAGAGGTCAAACCCCACTGAATCCAGATAAGTGCAGGAGCCAGCAGGGTCCTTCCAAGCATCGAAAAAGACTTGGCACTGCTGACTTTTTCACTGTGAGAAGGTCAGTGCAAGACATCACAGTGCCTATTAGTCTGAGCAAAACTGGGGCTGGAAAATGTGTGGTAAGAGAAAGTAAGTCTAGAAATACTCTTGCTAAGGCTAAATCCTACTACTAACAAGACTCCGTTCCTAATTATACCTTCAGTTCTGCTCTACTGACGTTATTTTGACACAGGATAACGTGCTCATAAGAACTTAATTCTCATTTTTCAGTCGATAAGAGTGTTTATGGGCTAAGTCTTGCCCAGCACCATGTTAAAAATACCTTTAAAGCCAGCCAGTTGGGATAGAACAGCAGCAGCTGTTTGGTACAGTAACCAATGGACAAAATTATTTCCTTGGATCCAAATAAAATTTCAATGGGAATGAGAAAGCAGTTGAGTTAGGCATTGCCTCTGTTTTGTTTTGTTCTGTTTTGCTCTTCCTGGGGATTTTACATCAAGGATGCTGCCATTACACTCAGTAGTAAAATTCCTGTTGGCACTGTGGAAGCCAAAGTTTCACCTCATTCCGGCAAACTGCATCACACAGAGTTTTTAGTAGGGTGAGCTCACCCTTGGAAAACACTCTGGGTCCTGCTGCCCATTACTGGGATTTTCACCCTCCATCCAAGGTTGTTCAGGCAGCACAGGGCTCTTCCCAGGTCCCCCCCGCAGCACTAATGCCTGGAGAGGGAGGTGAGCAGCAATAGTCATGGACAGTAAGTCCCGACTTGGTTCTGTGCTTCCTGTTCCACTTGAATTCAACCATTAAATCTGAACTTCCAGTTCAAATTAAATATGTCATGACCAATGTCAGATATATGGACAACTTCAGAGTGGAATAACCCAAGGCAATCTGCTCTGATCGTATCATGCCTTAAGTCTCGGACTAAATCCAGGGGGAATTTAATAAAATAGCTCAGTCAAGCATTGATCTTTCTTGATGGTTTTTTTCCTTCCTTTCTAATGGTCTTCTTACACACATTGCCCTCACTTCCCTCTTGGAAAACAACACAGTATCATAGAAGAATAATCCAAAATATTTCAGCACCGCAGCTATTGTACCTTTGCTATTGACCTCCTTTCCAATCTCTCATTTGATGGCAGGGGTGTAGGATGACAGAATTAAATGATTTTGTTTCTCTCCCTCTCTGCCCATGCTACATTTGGTACATAAAGTGAATGAAGTATTGTAAAATGGGATGGTAGTACTGCAGGAAAAACTGTGTGGTGTTGCACTGTTCTCCAGAGCTATTGTAAGCAGAGCCTGAACATCCTTTTAGAGGATATTGTACAGCTCTGTTTGTCCATCCCTGGCACTGTAGTGGAAAACCAAGCCCAGCACATCCTGAAAATCCAAGTGGGTGAGGTGGAGATGAAGGACTGGTGGTGCATCACAGGTTTGCAAGCAGGGGACAAGGGAACAGCCGTGGGATGCAAGTCCTGAGGATGCTCAGAGAATGGGACATTAGCATGTAATAGACTCCTAAAAATACTATGATTTATGCCCCTTTTAGGATATAACACTATATTTAGGTGGATGATATAAGTGCATGTAGTTCATAAGTTCATGTAGTGATAGGACAAGGGGAATGGCCTTGAGCTGAAGGAGGAGGGGTTTTGATCAGAGATTAGAAAGAAATTGTTCTCTGTGAGGGTGCTGAGGCCCTGGCACAGGGTGCCCAGAGCAGCTGGGGCTGCCCCTGGATCCCTGGCAGTGCCCAAGGCCAGGCTGGACATTGGGGCTTGGAGCAATCTGGGATAGTGGGAGGTGTCCCTGCCCATGGCAGGGGGTGGAATGGGATGGTCATTATTCATTCCAT
The DNA here is from genome assembly GCF_041296385.1 of Aphelocoma coerulescens. Taxonomy (NCBI): domain Eukaryota; kingdom Metazoa; phylum Chordata; class Aves; order Passeriformes; family Corvidae; genus Aphelocoma; species Aphelocoma coerulescens. Next base: position 35,328,976 of record NC_091020.1, read on the forward strand.
GATTCTATATCATAATATCTGGTAGAATATAATTTATACCAGTCTTACAAAATATTTATGTTAATTTTACTCATCAACTTCTAATATTTAATATAGAAACTGATAATCAACACTTTTAGACGGAGCAAAAATTGCAGTTAACTCTACTGTGAAAATTCCTGGGAGTGTTGTCATTGCTGCTGTAGTGCATGAGCTGCTCTCCTTCCTCACCTCTCTCCCCATCATTTTGCTTTGAAAAAAGTTTTACTGCAATGCTAAAGGAGAGCATCACAGTGTTGTTACCTCTGGCCTACCCAGGTGTTCCCAGGGAGAAGCAGAAGGACAGAGCTGGGTTTGGGACCAGGGGACAGTTTGCTGACAGTGAAGGTCTTTACTGGAAACCCACTGCAGAAACAGTGGCAAAAACCTGTCCCAGTGCATTGATGGCAGAGCTTAACATTCACATAACATCCAGAAAAAAAAGCGCTGCACTGTTGTATGACTTTGCTTTAAAAATGAGTCCTTGGGTAAGATCCCCATCCGATTTGAGACCCTTGCAGGATTTGGAAGAGTTTCAAATAAAATTAAAAGAAAAACAAAGCTCAGGCTCCTGAGACTGCTCCACTACATACTGATGAGTGAGTGTGAGGGTATGTTTTGTCTCTAAAGAAAATAGCAGAGCCTATAGCAGTCAAGATAGTTAATAAGCATGAACATAATTTTGAATCATCCTAGCTCTGGTTTGCCATGACCTCTGCAACTCAGCTCTGAATAAAAAGGTAAAAAAAATATTCCCTTAATGCCAGCTACACACCAGAAAAGATACTTAAACTCAGCAGATTTGAAAATCACAGGCATGTCTTGTTTGTCATGATGATGCTGATTGACTTTTTAATTTTATTTTATTAATTATAAAATAGAACTTTTTTTCAGGAATCTAGAAAAATACTCGTTCTCTCCCAAAAGATGCAATGCATGCACTCATCAGGAAACACGGGCAGATATAATATAAGAAGTCTTCTATTCAGTGTTTGAAAGCTTTGCCTTGTTTCATTTCCCTCTAAATTTTATCCCTTGCACGTGTCTTCCCTTGCTGGGAAGTGGTTAATGCACAATCTGATTTTGTATTTTCACAACAACAAAATGTTCCTGCTCTCTCTCAGAGCTCTCCTCACCACCTGATCAGGCTGCACAGGCTTCCCTTTGCCCTGCCCATGCCATCTGGGGAGTCCAGAGGAGTTAGGAAAAGGAAGGGAAGGATCGTTTTGGAGTACGGATGGTTTGTGTGCCCCTGGCCATGCCCTGTTCCACCTCAGCTGCCATCCTACTCACCCATGTGTTTTCTTTCCTGCTCACTCATCCTACTGAGGGGGCTGTGGACTCCAAACAGCCCAGCAGAGACACCTCTCCTGCCTGTATTGACCCATTCTGTCTGTCACTTTGCTTTGTTTGCACAGCAGTAGATTAATTTAAAATTTCAAACCCTGAAGTTTAATTGAAGTTAGGCATTTTACTGTCTCTTCTCTCCAAATACTGACCTTAAATCTTAGAATCACAGAATTATTTTGGTTGGAAAACCCAGAAAAGTCATTGAGTCCAACTCTTCCCCAGCACTGCTAAGGCCACCATTGCCCCATGTCCCCAAGTTCCACATCCACATGGCTTTTAAGCCCCTCCAGGGATGGGGACTCCACTCTGGGAAGCTGAGCCAGGGCTGGACAACCCTTCCCATGAAAGAAATTTTCCCCAAATCCAATCTAAAACCTCCCCTGCTGTAACTTGAGACCATTTCCTCTTATCCTATTGCTCCTCAGGTCCATCTCCAAAACATGTGGGATGATCTGCCAGGGACCTGTCAACCAACACATGCTGTGGATCAGAGCTCTCTGTGGTCCACAGGCTCCTGGATGAGGTTCCATCAGTCCCCGTTCCAACAAAGTCCCTCCCAAGCAGCCAAGGCCAATTGCACCATGGAGGAATGGAGACACCCACACTCCTTGTGTTAACTCTGAACCTTCTCAGCAAAATGGGGAATATTCTGGCAGTGGTTCAATGTGCACCCACACGCACATGTGAGTGTGACAGTGAAATGTTTCACCCTTATTGTGTGTGTGTGAAATGCTGGGGGAGTTCGAAAACCCTCCAGAAGGACCAGTTCAACCAAGAGCCCTTTCTGTGCTTGCACATGTCCTGCACTGGTAATAGCAGCAGAGCCAGGGTGTTTAGGTGCTACTTCAGAAGGACTGAGAATTACCTATAGAGAGATGGGAGGAACTTACTGCTTTCTGTGTTAAAAAGCACCATAAACTCTCAAAGACATCAGTTTGTGTCAGTGGGGGATGTGGTTCAGCTGCAGGTGAACCAAAAGGAGGAAAGGACAGACATTGTCTAACACGTTGAGAAAAGGGTCCTGTTGCTGAGGACAGCAGTAAAAGGAGCAAAACCACACAAGTGTCGAGGAGATTTTGTCCTTTTTGAGTGCCTGGACTTAATGGATTTTTCTGGCTGAGCTGTGTAGAACAAAAACCAGTACGGCACTTCCCGTCTCTGCTCCCCGCACTTCTCAGGGGCTGCTCGTGTCGTAAATCATTCACAACTTCACTGAGGTGATTCTTACACACTCAATCTATGTCTTTAACACAAAATCAAGGGGGGGGGGGGGGGGGGGGAATTAAAACATGCCTATCCCATTTTCCTGAGCCAGCATTTCTATCTCAGTAAGCAAATCGTGGTGTCCAAGCCCATGTGAGAGCCAGTCAGAAATGCCAGCAGTATATTTAATTTCAGTGCACGTGCCAGAAAGTCCAAGGTTTCTTGTTGCATCCCCAACATCCCACTTGGTTGAGGTTTTGTCCACCAACTTCCTTCCTCTTCCTTTCTGGTCTCTGTTTTGTTTCATCCTTGTTCATCTTCTCCTGCCCTGTGCCTGGACGGTGGCTCTGGGCTGCTCTCCCAGCTTCCCATGGGCACTTCAAAAGCCTTTCCATGGGTAAACTGGTCTTCAAAGCAGCACTTGCCAAGGCATTTTTGCTGCTCTTACTCCCCTGCAGCATGGCAAAAGCGTGCACAATGCCGTGTTTGCTCTGAGTCCTCCTCAAAATTCCCTGGTGAGCTGTGCTGGGTGTACTGGGAGCAGTGGTTCTCTCACAGCAAATAGTTTACTGCCTTCCAAAGATGCCTCTGGTTATTCTGTTCATGTGTATTTTTATGTGTACATAAACACATGCACACACACACATTTGTATTGTTTAAAATTCTCCCTCCTTTCCAAATCTTGTTTTCATTAAATCACAGAACAATTAAGGTTGTAAGAGTTTGATTGGAAACCACCTTGTCAACTAGATCAGAGCCCTATGTCACATCCAGTTGCTCCTTGAACACCTCCAGGGATGGAGACTCCAGCACCTCTGCCCTGGGCAGCCCCTGCCAAGGCCTGAGCACCCTTTCCATGGGGAAATTCCTGCTGCTGTCCACCCTGAGCCTCCCCTGGCCCAGCCTGAGGCCGTTCCCTCTCCTCCTGTCCCTGTTCCCTGGGAGCAGAGCCCGACCCCCCCGGCTGCCCCCTCCTGTCAGGGACTTGTGCAGAGCCACAAGGTCCCCCCTGAGCCTCCTTTGCTCCAGCCTGAGCCCCCCAGTAACTCAGTCACTCATGTTTCTTCCTCCAACAAAGAGCTAAAAAATCCACTAAATTTAGGACCTCTTGTGCCTCATTTCACGTGTGCCACCAGCTGAATGCAGCTGAAACAAGTCCTAACATTGACTTCCACAATTTTGGATCAAGTGCACTGCCAGTGCTCCCTGTGATTAGATGGAACACTGGATGATGAGGTGTCCTGTTGGCAAACTGCTTTTCAAATATCATTTAAGCAGATTTCAATAGAAGTTGTTCAGTCTGAAGTGTAAAAGTACCATATGTACCAGTAGTAGTGAATTATTTGCGGAAATAGATTAAGAATGGCAAGTGGGACATATGTTAATGAGAAATGAAGGAGAAGGGTTTTTTCTTTTTGGAAAATCTTCCAAAAAAGAGCTGAGCAAGAGCTTGCCAGGTTTGGCATTTCAAGACAAAGCTGATTTGAGCTGAGTTCAGGAAAAGGTCTCAGTGTCAAATGTTTTCAACCTTTTTGCATTAAATGAACTGAAATTCAGCCAAACCAGATTCCTCAGATTTGGGAAAAAAAGATTCCCTCCCAAGCCCAGGAGAAGCAGGCCAAGTTTCATCCTGACAGGAACGTTTTTGCCAAAGCTATAAAAGCTGAAGTGAAAGTAATGATGCTTTATCTGGCATTTATAAGGCACTTTCATCCCAAAAGTTCCTAAAGCACATTACATGTAGCAGGCTGGATTCCCCAGTCCTGAGTCAGACGTTGTTCATGCACATTCTCATTAAAATATAGGGAATTTGAGGGGGCAGGCCTGAAGACCCCATGCAGGAGCACACATGGATCCCTTTCCCTGTCCCCTGGTGGGAATTCAATGGCCTAGAGTGGGACCTTGGCTTTGCTGGAGATTCAGACCAGCAAAACCCAGCTGGAGAAAGGTGCTGCCCATCAGCAAACCAGTTGTGGTCCAAAACTGGATTGAGTGGCTCAGTTGCACTTTCTCTGTCACAGGGCCATGGATTTTTACCTGAACTCAATGCTTTAAACTTTCACTCCTCCGTGACTTTGTTCCAAGATTTCTCTTCGCTTTAAAATAATTCTGTTTTCCGCATCACTGCCTCCCTTAATTCTATGTATCTATATATTTCCCATAGATGGCACTGGAATTTCATGTTTTCTTTGTTTTGTTTTTGCCCAGATTTTCCCTGTTTGGGGCAGGCAGGTATATTTTCCCTATATTTAATTGTTAGGTTTTTACTCTTCATTGTTTTCAGTTGTTTTTTTTTTTTTTCTCCCTCTTGGTAATCTTGCAGAGTTCTCAGTACAAAAACTAAAAAAAAAAAAAAGATTAAGAAGTGTTTTTTTCCTCCTCTTTTCTCCTGGATTTGCTTATAATTTGCATATTTGACTCAATAAACTATTTTTGCCAGATTCTATGAGTAGAAGAAAGGAACATTTTAAAGGTGACTGTGAATCCTCAGCTGCTGTGGAAACTGGGTGGGAGATGGGCGCAGCATCCGTGGTGCCTGATCTTATCCCTGTCCTCCTGCTTTGGGTTCACTCCTTACTGTTGACTAAGGGTAGAACAGGGCAAACTGATTCCCTGTATCCCCATTAAACTGAGAATATCCACTTAAGTAATAAGATTTTAATTACCCAAGTCAGAATTTCATATTAAACTCTAATCTGATACATTACCAGCCTAAATTAATGTCAAAAGGTGTCTGTATAGAGACTTTCATTCATTTAATGGTGGTTAGTTTGGGGCCTAAACAAATTATTTGCAAAAAACTCTCCAGCCCGCTGTAGAAATGGCATTTCCAATGCTAAAGGACTTTTGATTTCCAATTAGTCCTCGCCTCACTTTGATCAGGAGCCGATTTACTGCGAGCGTTGGAACAAAATGGTGTTGGGAAGACGTATCCTTGGATCACTTTTGCAGTGTGCTGACAGGAATGTGTGTGTAAAGAGTCCTTTAATAGCCTCGTAACTGGGGTGGGACACAGGGACCAGATGCTTGGCTTTGTGCCTTCCTTCTGGCCTCGAGAAAACTCATGAAGAAGCACAAAACGAGGTTTTTGTCCAACCCCAAATGCACAAACACTCCAACACTCTTCTCTCTTCTTGGAGCTGTTGTCTTCAAAATTCCACCCTAGGAATTCTTAGGATTAAAACACTGATTCACACAGTGTGTCACACGGAGTATCCTGAGCTGGAAGGGATCCACAAGGATTGAGTCCAGCCCCTGGCCCTGCCCAGACCCCCCAACACTCCCACCCTGGGCATCCCTGGCAGCGCTGTCCCAACGCTCCTGGAGCTCTGGCAGCCTCGGGGCCGTGCCCATTCCCTGGGGAGCCTGGGCAGTGCCCAGCACCCTCTGGGGGAAGAACCTTTCCAGATATCCAACCTAAACCCCCCTGGCACAGCTCCCTGGGTGGCTGGATCCTGTCCCTGTCACAAAGAGCAGAGGTCAGAGCTGCCTCTCTGCTTCCCCTCATGAGGCAGTTTCCCCTCATTTTTTATTTTTATTAATTGTTCCTTCTTTGTCTTTGTTGGACTCCTCAGCCATTCTACGGAAGCCAAATCCAGCACTTTAAATGGTATTTTATTAACTAAAATGAACCTTTCCCCAGTTTTAAACCCCAGAAGCCTCTTAACACCTTGTAACCACAGGTCCACACAGAATTAACTACAAAATCCCCAGAAAGGGTTAATCCTTGCTGGTAGTTTGGCCATATTAGAACAATTACAGTGATTCATTGTCTATGTCTAATGGCATAATCTGATTGTAAAGACAGCAGAGTGGGCGTTGGAAAATATACAGCAGCCCACTCTAGTCAGTGTGAGGCATAACAGGAAATGATTGTGGGTGTTAACCATGTCACAAATGCTTGGATTAAATGCTGACTCCACACCGAAAAGCCAAATAAAGATATGGGAAAGGGCCTGTATATGTTTCAATAACAATCAGGAAAGTATCTAATGTTGGGTTTAGCAACAGAAAGGAAAAGTTGGAGTGAAAAACCAAGCACAGGTGATTCCACTTAAAGCTGTATTTACTATCTTCCTAATGTGTGAGCCAATGAGGAAAACTGCTCGGAATAACTCCGGTCAGAAAGAAGGTATTTTATATTGAAATAAATAGGAAATATAACTCCTGATTATGATATTGTCATTAAGGTACTTATTTTCAATTAAGAAATTTTATTAGCTCTCATCAAGTTGAGTAATGAAAGTGCTGTAAAATATACTTCCTTTCCCACCCAGTCTGCTCCCTCCTGGCCCTTCAGGAAAGGATGGGAGAAGGGAAGGGAAGGGAAGGGAAGGGAAGGGAAGGGAAGGGAAGGGAAGGGAAGGGAAGGGAAGGGAAGGGAAGGGAAGGGAAGGGAAGGGAAGGGAAGGGAAGGGAAGGGAAGGGAAGGGAAGGGAAGGGAAGGGAAGGGAAGGGAAGGGAAGGGAAGGGAAGGGAAAAGAAAGGAAAGGGAAAAGAAAGGAAAGGGAAAAGAAAGGAAAGGGAAAAGAAAGGAAAGAAAAGGGAAAAGAAAGGAAAGAAAAGGGATAAAAAAGACCAGGAGAAGAGAGAGAATGATGAAAAAAATAACAATTTCTCAGTGTTCTGAGCCTGTTTCCCTTCCACCCCATCCACTGGTCAGGTTTCAGCCCTGGCCTGTGGTGCCAGCTCCTGGGCAAGCCCCTGATGGGCACTTTGTTCCTTCTGCTTCCCTTTTCCCAGGGGGAGGGTTGGCCCCTGGGCCCGCATTTTGCTGATGTCCCCACGGCCAGGCTGCCTCCCAGACTCTCTCCAGGGGCAGCCATCCCACTCCCCAAGGAGAAAAGGGTCTGGGTTTGGATTGACCATTCCAGTAATTTATTAAAATGGGCACATTCATTAACTTTTTAAATAATTTTTTAACAGTTCTGGCCTCTTGGAGGAGCTAATGCAAAGCAAACACTTTTTTGTTTATTTGTTTTTTAGGTAAAGGCTTTAAAATCACAATAAAGCCATTTCAATTGTAAATGTATTTGCAGCTGCGTTTTATCAAATAATCTTACCCAAAATTCTGGTTTATGAAGTTACAATGATTTAAATTGTTCTTCCTCTCTCTTTCTCTCTCTCACCTTTTCCACACAAATTCTCTGGAGGATCTAAAAATAAGCCTCAAGCTATACAAGTCAGTGCTCCAGGTTTATCCCAGAGACTAAGCAGTATTTCACCAAATACCTTTATTATTTTCTGGGGTTCCTCTGCATTGTGTGAAACCTCCAAGGTTATTTGAGATCAGACATGGAAGGAGAGTGGACACATTTGAAGAATGAGTTGGGAGGAGGAGATTTTCAGAAGCTGTGTTGGATAAATTAAAAATGTGAATTTATCTTTTCCTGGTGCTTGGCTCACGCTTTCAGAGTCTTTTGTTTACTCCTTATTAATCTAAAAAATATCTGCAATCAGCTGGTAAAAGTGAAGGTAACCAGAGATACGTGAAATTCTGTGTCTTGGCTCTTGAAAAAACATCTTTAGCATAAAATCCATGAGCTTTGATATCTCATAGGTGAGGGTTTGATTCTATAGCATTAAATTTAATGGAAGGGAAATCACTTATTTCAGCTGGGGGAGAGTTAAGACCATAAAGAGTAGGCTTGGTTTAACCACCACTTTGTAAGATAACAGCATTTTTAGATGATTTATTTTATTTTCCCTGATGAAATTTGAATATCCACTCCTTGGGTAAATGTTTAGGTAGTGCAATGTAAATGGTTTGTAGTGCTGAGGTAAGGAGAGGGAGATCTAGAGGTGATGGAGGCCCAAAATGTTCTTTGCAGAGCTCTGTATCCTTAAAATAGTATTTCCCCACTGTCCAAATACACATTCCTTACAAACACAGAATCCTGGAATGCTTTGGGTGGGAAAGGACCTTAAAGCCCATCCAGTTCCAAAGCCCTGCACCAGGGACACCTCCCACTGTCCCAGGCTGCTCCCAGCCCCAATGTCCAGCCTGGCCTTGGGCACTGCCAGGGATCCAGGGGCAGCCCCAGCTGCTCTGGGCACCCTGTGCCAGGGCCTGCCCACCCTCCCAGGGAACAATTCCTGCCCAATCTGCCATCTAACCCGACACTCTTTTGCTTTAAAACCATTCCCCCTTGTCCTGTCACTAAACCAGGAATATCCACGTACAAAACAGAGCAGGGCTGAGGATGTCGAGGTAAAACCCAGCATCAGCTCACAGAGGCACAAACCCAGAGCCTGCCCAGCTCATGAAACCATGACTGCAGTTTTCCAGGATGATTTGTGGCTGTGGGATGGTCCCCAGGAGGAGTGTGGGGACACGGGGCACAGGTGCTGTCCTGTCCCCACCCCCAGGACTCAAAGCAGCCCCTCAAACACTTCCTTGAAGAACTAAAACTCTTTTATTGCAGGAAGAATAAAGCAGGATTTCACAGTCACTTGTCTTTGCAGTAACCAGGTTCTCACTTCCCCCAGCACTCCCCGGGGGCCACGGCTACTTCAGGTGCACTCCTCTGTTTATGGCCCTGCAGCAGGATCAGTTTTCCCTAAATCCCCTAATTCCGGCTGCTGGGGTGGGTTTGTCCAGAGAAGGGTGACTGAGGATGGCCCTGTGATTATGTTAATTAGCTCCTTTGTGTTTTCCCCCTCTTTATGCCTCCTGTTGAAGCCCCAGGAGCAGGTTGGACATGTAAGGCTGGTGTCCATCCCTGCTGCAAGGGGTTTCTTCCTTGCTCTGCTTCCCATTCCCAAACAAGGGATGACACAGGTGGTACCTGCTGCCTTTGTGTGCTTTGGTTCCTAAAATTCTCTTTGGAATCATGGACTAGAGCACAAGTCTGATGAGGAGAGGCTGAGGGAGCTGGGAAAGGGGCTCAGGCTGGAGCAAAGGAGGCTCAGATGGGACCTTGTGGCTCTGCACAAGTCCCTGACAGGAGGGGGCAGCCGGGGGGGTCGGGCTCTGCTCCCAGGGAACAGGGACAGGAGGAGAGGGAACGGCCTCAGGCTGGGCCAGGGGAGGCTCAGGGTGGCTATTAAGAAAAGTTTCTTGAATGAAAAAGGGCTGTCCAGCCCTGGCACAGCTGCCCAGGGCAGAGGTGGAGTCCCCATCCCTGGAGGGATTTAAAAGCCATGTGGATGTGGCACCTGGGGATGTGGGGCAGTGGTGGCATTTGTGGGGAACAGTTGAATTTGATGATCTGAGAAGGTCTCTTCCAACCTAAACAATTCATCCTGGGGCTCTGAAGCAGAATTCAGGTTTATTGCCAGCACTGAACCTGTGGCCTCAGTCCACCATAGCTCTGCCATGAGGAATAATTCTCTCTCCCATACCTGTGAATCACCTGAGGAAAAAAATCACAGAAACTGCCTTCACAACTCCCAGAAACATTTTAACATTGAAAACCAGTTGTGCAAATTTTGCTTGTCCTGCATGGCTCTGTTTATAACACTGTAAGATACTTTCACTTTCTTAAATCCTCCAAATTCCAGCAAATAGCATTAAAAATGGGGCGTGCATGAGGTCCACCCCTTAATTGTTGCTCGCACAATGGAATGAGGTTGTGTTTTGCAAATGAGCGTGCACAGCCCTTACGTGATTGACTTTATACCTACAGTAAATTTTCCTGCAGGGGGTTTTATGGTGCCTGGTTGAATCGTGAATGTTCAGTCAAACCTTCCTCCAGCCGAGGCAAATAGAAGCCAGATCTGCAGAGAGAAAGTAACAAGGAGTTTTTGTTGATCTGTATTCCTGCCAGGAGTAAGAGAACAGTAATTCTACCCTAATGAAAATTAAATTTACTACCTTTTGTTTGTAGCTGTATCTTAAAAAACCCCAAACGCGCACACCCTTGTTAATCACCACGAACAGCTCTCTTCAACCAGCAGAATGACAAAAGAGCACTAAAATGCTCTGGCTGGATTCCAGGTGTTGGGGGTTTTTTTTTTCCTGGACTTTCCAAAGAAAATTCACACAACATGCTTTTTCCCCATGTTTTTCCATGATTCATAAACCCACTTTTATCCAGTCCATGAAAGGACCTCTCTCCATTATGTAGACCAGAGCTGACACATTTATGTGCAAAATTGCTGGAGCATTTACACCACTATTCATCAAGGCAGTGCCTGTGCTCCAGGAATATTCCAATCACCTGGCACAATCAGTTTCACACACGTGCACGAATTCTTGGAAGACGGTGTTGTTGTAACACGTAACAAAACATAACAACCACCATGCTGCAGGCTCAGGGAGCCAGAAAGCTGCTTTTGCTTTCTTAGTCGTGCACAGGAATTCAAATGAACCCATGGCATTTTATTATTGATGTAATATTGAATAATAAGGGATCTGTGGAAAACTGGGAGTATCAATTGGTTCAGGAAATTGCTAATAAATACACTTTTTATTCCCAAAATGACCAGCTGAAATCCAGCCTGTGCTGCTGGAAGTTGCACTTAGCTGACTGGTTGTATGTGGCCTGTGAAAGAGGAATATTCATTTTTCTCTCTTTGGTATCAAATATTTAATCACCATCCCCTCTTGGAAGTTGCCCAGAGAAGTGTCCAAGGCCAGGGTGGACAGGGCTTGGAACATCCTGGGGTAATGAGAGGTGTCCCTGCCCATCACAGGAACTGGATGAGGTTTAAGGTCCCTTCCCACCCAAACCACCCTGGGATTCTGTGATTCCATGGCAAGGAGCTGCACATCCAGCTCATCAGGTGATTGTAAAGAAAAGGATTTATTCTGCAGCCTGGGGGTGGTCAGCACCTCACTGGCAGGTGATACCATACCCCAGGATATAGTATCTTGCCCATCCTCAGATAGGATGGATTTGGATTTTCTAAATGTAGGAGAGGCAAGTATTTAACTTTCAAAATCACTGTGGCTGCCAGGTGAGAAAAGCATTTATTTCCATGAGGATTTTCTCTGAGTGTACTTGCTAAGATTTTAAAAAATTGCCTAAATAAGTATTTACATGATACTGTAACCCAGAATGGTTTCAAAGGAGCCTTTATGATCTGTCAGGTCAATAATCTGCATTTTTAAAAGTCCCTGAATACATATTTGCATGATCTGTATTTCAAAAGCTCTAGTAAATATGTATTTGCACAATAGACCATAACAATCTCTTTTAAGCCATCGTGGTCTATATATAGTGTTAATCCTCATATATTCCAAAGGAGTTTTATTTTCCAAAATAGCTTTTATTAATAAGATGTTCAGATGCTGCCGTTCTGAGGGCGATAGAAGGATGTAATCAAAAGGGATGAGGGTGGCTTTTCATGCAATTAAAAACTGATTTAAAAGTTAGGCCAGCAGTGGAAGGAAGCACTTGGGTCTAGCCTCCCTTGCAGCCCACAGACTTTTCCCAGAAATCTCCTTTTTTGTGGAAGGGAGAAATAGGGCAGACAGGCTTTGAGTCAGGGCTTTGAGATGGATCAGCAGAGCAACAAATTTATGAACCCAAATGTTTTTGCACCAGGGTCTGCTTTGACAAATGTGCTGCTGTCTCCACGTTTCCCTGGAAAGAAAGACTGGAATCACCCTTTTCCAGAGGCATGGCTGGGTGTGAGATGCTCGTATCTGATGGTGTTCTCTGGCTGGCAGTGCCCAAGGCCAGGCTGAACCTTGGGGCTGGGAGCAGCCTGGGACAGTGGGAGGTGTCCCTGGTGCAGGGCACTGGGTGGGCTTTGAGGTCCCTTCCCACCAAAACTACTCCATGACTCTGGATATGCTCAGGTCCATCTCATGGTCAGGTGCAGGTTTCCTCCATTTCTTCTGGGGATTGGACTGGAGGATCTCCAGAGGTCCCTTCCAACCTTAACTGTTCCTGATTCTGGCCAAACATAAATTACCAAATTCATAATTTTTAGTCACAGCTGAAAATGGGCATCAAAGCTGAAGATGGGAGCTGAGCTTTTTAGGAGAAACTCACATCTATTAAAATTAGGAGTTCTTCATTCCAGCCAGCTTTGCTTTTCACTCATATGAGCCTCTTAAAGACTGGGTTGGTTTGGCTTCTTTTTAAGTAAACATTTGGATAATTTTTGAAATTTTGGGTCTTGCCCTGGCTTCAAATCCTTACAGAGATTTTTCTGTCACTGTGACAAGACCCAGTTTTCACTTTCAATGCATTGAATATGATAATTTATGTATAATTATGTTATCAGACATGGAGCTGAGGTGAACATTGTTTTATCACTGCTAAGAGTAATATTGTGAAATTATCAATATCTTGATTGTAACAGCACCTGTCTTTAAATACCCAGTCCTGAACCAACTCTCCCTTCTGGTACAGTCAGAAATTATTAGATATATACAATTACAGGATGTTTGATGACTTCAGTTGTCTTTGCTGTGAACAGATATTCCATTTCTCCAGCTACTTGAATTATTGGTGCATTTTTCATATTTCTCACATGGAATTAACTTATCTAGGTGGCATAGCTTCAATTTGAGTGCTTCACTCCCAGCAGTTACAACTTTTGGTTGTGGGAGGGCAAAACCTAAACAAATAAACCTAAATAAATAGACCTAAATAAATAGACCTAAATAAAGAGACCTAAATAAATAAACCTAAATAAAGAGACCTAAATAAATCCCCTGTTCCCAGACCTTGGCCACTCTGCCTCCACCTCGGCCGAGGTTTTCCTGCTCCTCCTCCTCCTCTCCGGGCATCTGGTGCAGGTAAGGGAAGGAGCCTGCACATATTGTTTCTGTTTGCAAAGGAAATACACCCTGCACTTTCCCTGAACATAAATTCAGCCAAAGTGGTATGGCATTAATCAGGTGCAGAATCTGGAAAAATCATACCGAGACTTTGTGTCTTATATTAAAAGCAGCAACTTAGGGCTGGCTAGTTTGTTTATTGAAAATGTTTTATTAACACTGTACCTTGCAGAAAGTGAAGAATAGGACAAAATGGGATTATTTCTCCATCCACCCCCAGCTCAGATTTTCTGCATAAACTATTTGGAGCATGAGCTGTAAGAATAAACAGGTTGGTGCTGGATCCTACATGGAGTGTAAGTCCCATAGATCCTGGGGAATGGCAAAACAGTTCCTGGGTATTTCCAGACTTAGAAGGGTTCCTCACGTAAATCTGAGTCAAAGATTAAACTCAAGCTTCCCGAAGCTCACCTGGCTTTCTCTGCAGGGCTATGAAACAGCAGCTTGGCTTCTCTGTGTTTGGATTTGGATCACACAGAGTCACAGGAGAAAATCCCACCTAGTCCAGCATCATCCCAGCCCCGAGCAGAGCAGACGTAAGAGCCCCAAACACACACTCCTACAGCATCCCTCATTTTCCCTGCACTGATAATTGCCCATTAACATAATGCAAACTGAAACCCCTCTCCTAATGCCAGAGCCCCAGCACACAAAGCTTTCCTTGCTCCATTAAAAAGACAATTTTGCCCGTGCAGTAATGGAAAACGTCAGGTTCAAAGAGGAAAGTGGGTGCCTCTAAGTATTTCATATTTTACAGGAATATGTCTTAAGTGAAATACTGCCTGACAGATAAATTACTCCAGCTTTGCATACAGGCCTGGCTGATTTAGTGCTACCAGCACTGCAGATGGTTGGCGACAACTTTGTAGGTGCTTAAACATCTTAGTACACGAGTGCAATTCTTGCACTAATGCAAACCACTTGTGGAATGACCCCTCCCATGTAATGTTTTCCATTGAGAGAACTGATTTGGACTTCCAGAGGAAAAAAAAAATGTAATATACAAATTACTCCAGGTAACCCAGAGCCTTTAAAAAGAAAAGAAATGCAATTATATCTGCTCTCAGCAACCACAGTTTAATGAAAACAGAAGTCTGAAATGGTCTTTCTAAGTTTCAGAACTTACAACAGGTCCCTACTTATTAGCTGAGTGGTTGTACCAGCAATTTGTTTTTGTAATTATGTTCTTTGTGGTCTACACAGTTTTCAAATAGTGATGCTAAAAGGACAGCTGGAAATACTGCGAGTTGCTTACCTAATCCCCAGTGAGAATAAAAATAGATAACAGTAAATGAGACTGTGTGGAGGGAGCTAAATTAACAGGCAAAGCTGAGGGTTTTTTTAAAGACACAGTATACTTCAATGTGTGCGTTAGAAGATGGAGATGAAATGTATTAAATATCAGTAGGAATACTCGGCCCTTTGATGACTTGAACGAGGAGCAGAGCTCATTCCCTGACTTGAAACACCCTGGTCTTGTACAAAGCAAATAATGAGCTTGACCACAAAATGCTGATATTTCCCACGGAAAAGGGAACACCGAGGCAAAATGGTTGGTAATGGAGCAAGGCTGGTTCTCCTTCCTAAGCTCGTGTTTATGGTCCAAAGAAGCTCCCAGATTCCTGTTTAACCGGGAATTTGAATAGGCTTCAAAGGCGGTCGCTGCTGCGGTAGCGGCGCTTTCCCTGGCACCGGGGAGCTGCGCACACATCCTGGCTGGAGATGGGGAGGCTGCATCTCACGGGAGACCTGCAAATACCCCTTTTTAAAGAAACACAGCCAACTTCAGAGAACCTGGAAATACAGCAGCTCCAGCTTGAGGCTCGCACAGCCACACCGCCAGGCGTTGCTGGGATATCCTTCCTTTGGTTTTCCGAGCACAACCTCCCTCGTTTCACTTTCATTTGTCAGGATGGCGTTGGCACTTGCTGTCAGTATTTAAATCTCTTCAAAGCTTCTCTGTTGAAGGACAGAGGCCACCTGTAGCTGCACGCTGTGGATGCACCTTCCCTCCACAAATCAAGGGCCACCAAGGCTTTGAAATTTGAGATGAACAAGGATTTTTACCTGCATTTGCGTAGCTAACAAGCGAGCCAGGCTACTGGCGGGTATCAATCAGCATTTCATTATGCCATTTTTCATTAGCCGAGGATGTGACCTGCACTATTCCCTCCTGCAAAGCAACAGCTCGGAGCTGTCATTTCCTTGAAGCTATAAAGGTAAAGGCCTGATGGAGCAGGGAGCTGACATTTGCTCGGGGAAGCTCGCAGGAGCAGCGGGCAGCTCCCAGCCCCACGCCTGCCGTGGAAATCCAACCCTCAGCACTCGAGAGTTTCTCTTCCTGACATCCCCTTTCTTCTTGCAGATTCCTCCCAGGTCTGGGAGGGAAGGGCTGGGCTGCACGAAATCCAAATGTGCAGAGCAGAGCCAAGAGGAAATTGGTGTTTCACCAAAACCAGGAGCCAAACGAGCTCCCCGTGCGTGCTCGGCTGCAGCCTGGGTGTGGTGGGGTTGTGTGAGGAGAACCTGGGGTCACACAGATCCAAGGGCTGCGCTGGAGGTCCTGATCCAGAGCAAACTGAAATCAAGGGAGAGGCTGACCTTGATTTCAAGGAAGTCCCTGAAACAGCACCATTAAGTGAATTATTTTCTGAATGTGTCCAAAAGATCAGTGAGTGGTCGCCTTGGGAAATGATTCCTTGGAATTGTTCAGTGGTTCTCTGCAGTTCCAGGTATTTTGAGAAGCACCAACAGGACTTACCTGTGGTTTTATACCCCCAGGTTCCTCTAACTGCATCCATCCATTCCCCCCAATCCTGACAGGTTAATGAATGGTCTGCTGTGATAAATAAAATCCCTCTACATCCCTAGAGATGGGGAGGGGAACGTTTGCTCCTGGGCTGTAAAATTTGGCTGTGCGGGAGGGGGTCTTTTGTGTGGGGTTTTTTTGGTATTAGTGAGCCAATAAAGCGTGGTGTATTTCCCTTGAGGACTTGGTCTCTGTATCCGAGGCCAGGTAAGAACAGAACAAGAGGGAAGTCACTTGGTTTCATGCCTGGAGTGAGGCTTAAGCTGTTCAAGGCCAGAATAAACATGAAGCAAATGAAAAAAAATGCAAGAGGAGAGAGGTGCTGTGGTTTAGCAATGAGCAGAGCTTGGAAGAGGAGGCTCAGTTGCTTCCCCCTGGGAATGCCTGGGCTGCCATACCTGCTGCCACTGCCCAACTTCCCAGCTCCAGGCAGAGTGGGATCCTGAGCCAATTTTCTTGTATTCCAAAGATGCTCCATCACAGGTTGTTTCCAGCTCCATCCTGATGCACTTTGCTGGGAGTAGCTGAGTGTTTCTGATCACCTCCACAAACCTGGAGCTGTTCCACCTCTTGGTCTGGCTCCACATGGCAGGATGAGGTTTCACAGAATTACAGAATCACAGTTGGGTTGGAAAGGATCTTAAAGCTCATCTCATTCCACCTCATGAGCAGGGACACCTTCCACTATCCCAGGCTGCTCCAAGCCCCATCCAACCTGGCCTTGGACACTGCCAGGGATGGGGCATCCACAGCTTCTCTGGGCAATGTGTTCCAAAACCTGTTCTGTGACTTCCCTGGGGAGCCTGTTTGGCCTACACTACAACTCACTTTTAAACTGTGTTTTGCTGTGACCATTTCCAGCCCTGAGTTCGTTTCCACTTTCAAAAAGTTCACAGACTAAGCCTAAATCTAAATCTTAAACCCTAAAAATTAGTAAAACCTAAAAATCCAGTATTGATAATCTTAAAAACTGATTTGTGAGATGACATTTCAATCATACACCTTATACCTGCAGGCATATGCAGAACTATAGATTATGCACAGTGATATAAAATCTCCCAAAGGCAGATTTATCCTGGATATTTAGTCCACCAAGCTGAACTATTAAGAACTTTTCAGGAAAAAGAAAGAAAGCCAGAACACATCTTTTCTTTCCTCTGAAGTGACATAAGCAGAGCAGCGCAGTCAACGGGTCGGAGAGGGTGGTAACTCCAGAAGAGAGGCAGTCTGGATGTTCAAAGTGAAAAGGATTTTCAGGATTACAGACTGATTTCTCATTTCCTCCTCACTTGCAGCTCCCCCACAAAAGTGAGATGGGGAACAAAGGGGGCTTCTCTCTCCCTCTGGTTAAGGAACTGAAGTGCAACAACTGCTGAAGTTCCACCTAAAACCCAAAGAACCTGTGCTTGGGCACCAGTGTAGTGTTCAGGAAAACCCTTCTACTGGCAGGTAATTTTAAATTTTAACCATATTTCTTATTTCTCTGCGGCAGCCTCCAGGCCATGATGCTGTGAGTTCACTAAACAAAATCTAAAATCACAGGCCCATAACAAACTGAAGAGATGGGGAGCTGCTAATGTGTTATTGTGGCACAGTGCACACCCTCATAGCTGCTGCTAGGTAGCCTCAGGATGCCTCTGAAGTCCTTCAGTGGCTCCAAATTTGGGGAAACACCTTCCCAGATTGCTCAGAGTGCAGGGAGGAATTTCTAGGGAAATGCAGACTCCAGCTCGGGTATGATCCCCATCCACACAAGGTTATCACAGAGCCACAGGATGGCCTGAGCTGGAAGGGACCCACAAGGGTCACCCAGTCCAGCTCCTGGCTCTGCACAGAACCACTCCAAGAATCCCACCAGGTGCCTGAGAGCATTGTCCAAACATTCCTTGAGCTGTGGCAGGGCTGGTGTCATGACCACTGCCCTGGGGAGCCTGCTCAGTGCCCGACCATCCTCCGTGGGAAGAGCCTTTTCCTAATCTCTGACCTAACATATAATATCTCTATAAAAATCCTTTCAAAAACGTTGAGCAGGAGCAGTTTGCGTGGCTGAGCTGTGGGGTGAGCCCGCTGGCCCTGCCGGGGTGGCTCAGCACCCTCCTCCCCCTGCCTGGATGGGAGCCTGTTGTGCTGGAGAGCCGGAGCAGTGGCCAGGCTGCGCTCAGCATCCCTCCCGACAAATCCCCTTGCTGCTGGCAGTCCCTGAGCCCTGTCCCTGAGCCGGGACTGCCACCCCGACCAAATTAAAGAGCTCCGATTTACAAGGAGGATAAAGCCGAAGCATCCCCCGGGGCAGCGCCTGCTGCCACCTTGGAAAGAGCCCGGGGACGGGGAGCAGCTCCGCAGCTGGATGCGGGGAGGGGGGCTGGTGCCGGTGCAGGGCTCGTTGCTTTTCCCAGCAGAAGGAATGCGCCTTTCCCCCGCACCGAGCCGAGCTGGCGAGCGCGGTGCTGTCTCCTGTGCCAGCTCTGCGGGGCTGTGCCTGCTCCCGATCCATCTGCAGATGCAGCCCGTGCCAGCGGCTGGGCAGGGTGGGCTGCGCCGGGGTGGCCATCAGAGGGAAAAGTCCACTGCCTAATTAAAAAAAAAAAAAACAACCCCAAACAACAAAAACCCGCAACAAAAAAACCCCAAAATTCATGGTTTTCCTCGCTACTCGGATTTTTCCCCTCTTCTGTTTAAAATTCCCTGGTGGGTTTAATCAAGCTTGGCCAATTTAGGGATTTTTTTTGGGGGGGGGGGGGGGAGGAAACCGCTCAATTTTTTTTTTTTTTTTTTTTTTTTTTTTTTTTTTTTTTTTTTTTTTTTTGTCTTTTAAAACCAAAGGGAAATAACGGCAGCTCCGCCAAGCAGGTTTTCCCAAGTTCTCACAGCTCTACATTATGTGGCTCTGTGACTGGAGCAGACTCCAAGCCTGACTTCCAAACGACCTGGAAAGGGTCCTAAACCAATGTGGCTGCAGGCGAGTGGGAGCTCAGCTCAGTGGATGCTGCAGCGCTGGAGGAGACAGACAGGAATCCCAAATTGTGAAATGTGCCTCCCCTCCAAAAGGCAGAAAAACTCACAGACTCCAGGCTTGTAGTTTTAAAGGTATTTTGTGACATTGTTTTCCTGGGTAAGGCTCAGCTTAAAGCTCTTTCACCCAAAAAAAAAAGAAATAAAAAAATAAAAAGCGAAGTTATTCTATCATCTTGTTATCTCTGTGGGAAATAAAAGAAGTGGTAAATACACGACAACAATTGCTTTTTACCTTTCCATCACTCCAAATATTGAATCTAGCCCTGGCTGAGTCCCAGATGGTGAAGCATTTAACTTCATTTTCTAACCTCTTTTGGGGCTCCGTTTAATTTATTAAGAGGTTACTCTCAGGACAGATCACGCGACACGTAAGTGTAAATTGAACCCGGTGTATCTGTGATTTACTAACTGGGTGACTTGAAAGCTCCAAGGTGGTAGTTCTGCAGCCCAGGAGCTGCGAGTGTGTGCTGGATGCCTGTGGAGACGGCAGGGACAGAGGCCCAAATCTTCAGGATTTCCTTGTCCACTATGGTGTCACATCTTAGGGCTTCTTGCTGCCTCTCCTCTGAGCTGTGCAAGCAGAGAGCTCAGATTTCATCTCCTTCCACAGCCTCAGCCCTGGCCTGGAAAGGGATGTCTTGGGCATCACTCTGACGATCACCGTTAGCTCCTCCACATCCAGGTCAAGCCGTATTCCCACTTTTTCTTCTCCTGTTGCAGGAATTCACCGTGTTTCTGGTGCCTGTTGAGCTGAGCGTGTGCCAGAGCTGGAAAGCCACCCTTGTTTTCCAGGCTTTTCATGCTTCTTTAAGTATTGCTCCTTCCAGGGCACTGCACCATCCCCTGCTGCTGTCCCAGCACAGAGTCCTTGGGTGTCTCTGCTCACCTGCTCCTCGTGGTCACGGCACCACCAGCCACACTTGTGGTCACCCTGCTGGTTCCAAAATCCAGGGATTATCACCTGGATAATGCACTCCACGGGAATAGAATCCCGTCAAGGAATGGCCAGCAAACCCAGCGCTGGTGCAAGAGCATCACCTCCTCTTCAAAGCACAGGGCTGTGCCCAGCAGGGCTCTGGGATAAAGCCTTCCAAGGGGAGATTGGGAACCTCCAGGCTGCTTCCCAGGTGAAGGAAGAGTGCCCAATGACTTCAATACAAGTGAAAGGAGCGGGATGTGTGCCAGGGAGAGCTGGTGGAGGCGATGGAGCTGTTTGCTGCTCGGCCGCTCTTTTATTGGAGCTTTTGGAATGCGCCGGGGCTGAGATTATTAATTTGTTACTACGTGAATTCCAGCTGTTGATCCCGTGTTTCACCCCTGAACAGGAAAAATAGCCACTCTCTGAGGCTGAGAGGAAATGGACTGGGGAGTTGGTGGCGCAGAAGAATCCACCCAAGCTGGTGGCGTTGGCCAGTGGGGACTCAGGACGATGCCCACGGCTCAGGGAAGGCAATTTGGAATTTGGCAGGGCACGGGGCTGGATCTCCACAGCTGGGGGGAGCTGAAGAGCTGCTGAAAAGGGCTTTGGATGGAATAAACCTCCTCTTCTGAGGCAGGGCAGGGGCTGTGGTGGGGAGGGGGAGTGCAGAGACCCGGCCATATGTTCGAGGCCAGTCACTATAAATTACCCCCACTCCTGCCTCGGTGCCGTGTCCAAGATGAGGCGAGCGTGTTTTATTAGGAGCAGAGATAAACTCATGCCCTCAGCTCCGTGGGGTGGGTTGGCTCGTGGGGTCTTCCCAGCAGCTCCCACAGGTAAACTCAGTTCTCCCACCCTCGAGCAGCACCTTGACTTGGCATTTTGCAAGGCGGCCCCGTTGGTTTCCCCTGTCCACTGCTGATAGTGGATGTTTAAATCAATTACACAGACATTTAAGTCTCTTTCACATGCCAGCACATGGCCCTTGTAAGCCTTCAGGGTTGGGGGCAAGCAGGGGTGTGTTGGCTTTTGCGAGCAGTGTGTACATTAATTCCAACCTAAAGAGCTGCAGTAAATCACTTAATGCCTGAATCAAGTCAGTTGTTGTTGTTTTGGTGAATTGGGACCATATTGGGGACTATAATAACCTAATAATGGACAGTGCAGGCATAGACCACACTGTAATGTATATTGTAGGGAATATGGTAATAGTCTGAAATGGCAATTCTCCTAAATAAATAGCACATCAACTTACTTAAACCTAATCATAAATGGGACAAATTGGACCCATGTGCAAACAGAAACCTGAGCAGAACGCAGGAGTTAAAGAAGCCATTGTTTCCCAGCCTGACCCTGGGCAGAGAAAGCCTGTGTCAGGTTACATCTGTTAAAATGATTCTAATGCCAGCCCAGTATTTTAATTATAAATATATAAAACATTTAATAAGAAGACATTCTGGGCTTTCTAAGCCTTTAAAAACTGGATGTGGGCGGAGCGGGTAGAATGGTATTCCATGTGCCCCAGACAGAGTGCCAGCGTATAATGATTGAATGTTTTCCTGTAATAAATTGAAAAAATCTGGTTTGTAAGAATGGATCCAAATCACTTGGCATTAGAAAGGTAATTTGTTACCTAGCTTCCTCCTGGAAACGGACTGCTTCCAAGTTTGCTGGAACTTAGTTTCTAGGGACTGTGATGTCCAAAAAGAGAAAGAAAGAGCAACCAGGATGCTCAGGGCTCTGATGTTAAAACACACACATGCTGTTTTTTTCTGCCTCTCTTTTTTTTTTTCTTCTCAGTTTTCCAGTCCTCCCTCTCATGGCTCCAAACACAAGATTCAGCAGCCAAAAAAAGAGGGGAAAAAAAAAGAGGTTACTCAGGACAAAAGCCAGATCTATAGCCACCTTCTTTGTACCTTTCCAAATCTCAAGCCTGCTTAATTATGATTAATTGCCACATGGATAATCAGATACAGTTTCAAAAGGTTGGAGATGACAGTCCAAGGACACCAGGGAAGAAGGAAGGTTCGCCTTTGTTACAAAAGCAAAAAAGAAGAAGAAAAAAAAATACCAGGTCCCTTCCTCAGCCCATAACCTTTTCTTATTTTAACAATTCCAAACGGAATTAATACCATCAGTATATTGTTCCTGCTCCTGGGAATTGAACTTCAACTGTACAATTTCTGCAGCTGTCAGTTTTTGCAGCCCTCCTGTCAATAACGCAATGTTGGGGTGCCCTTCTTCTTGAATGAAAGCAGTTTCAAGTTTCTGCTTTATGTCTGTGCTTTCTGGGTGGTGTGACATGATGAGAAAGTATAAAAAATAATAACAGCAGTTAAAAAGCTTCCACTCTTGACTTAACTGGATCAAATGTAATAGACTACAGTCTTTTCTCCTGATTTCCTTTGCTTGTTTTAGAAAACACTGTGAAAAGTGCAGGAGATTTTGTCTTGCCAGCTCTTTCCTCCATTTAAAATCCCTTTGGCTAAGTCAAGGATCACAGTATGTCATTTCCAGCCTAACAGAAGTGCTGGGCCTTGTTCAGCTCCTATTACTAGGAGGCAAATCCCTAGGTTGCAGGCGCCAGTGTTTCTGCGTTTGGCTCCATTCCCAGTATTGTTTCCTTCATTACATTCCAGAGTGCCTCTCAGCCAGTTAATGTTTGCACTGGGAGGTCCAAATATCCAGCAATCAGCACTGAACTTTTCTCTTTTTGTTGAGAATTGCAGGTTTCAAATGCAATCACTGGCTTTAAAGAAAAACTTACAGGTGAACACAACAGCACTAATTTCCATTTTATTCACTAACAGTTATATTTGCAGCAGTTTCTCCATACGCACTCGTAAAACGCCTTCAGAAGATGTCTGGCTTTTTCAGACCTTGTACAGGCTGGAGTTTGGGAATTTTGGGGTGAGAGCTGCCCTCTGTACACCTCTCCCACCCCAAAACCCCTATCAGTACGACCCCCATGCTTGGGCATTAATGCTGGAAATTCTTCCTAATAATACAAATGCACCCTTATTTTTATTTCAAACACAGTGAAATATATTTTAGTGGGCAAAGACAGTGGATGCAATAATTTGGGTGGTGTGAAGGGTCAACATCAGGCTCAGCCCTGTGAGGTTTGGTTTCTAAATTACTTTTTTTGGTATAGTTTTCTTTTCTCTTGGTGCCATTTAACTGATAGAGCAAGGATAACTTGCAGCCTTTTGTGCTGCTTTCAGTATTGAGAGGCATAGAGAGGATTCGTAGTTGTTTTTTCTATGAATATTGAATATCTTCCCATGTGTCTGGTCATGGGTGGCTCCATGAGCTGCTCCCAGGATGGATGGACACATCTGAGAGCAGCACCTTGGATTCTCCTGGCACCTGAAACTTCTGTAAACAGCAAGGAAACTTTCTGTAAATGACAGAGGAAAATATCTTTATTTTCAGAAGCTGTGCCAGGCTGCACCTCAGGCAATTTGAATTGTACTATAGGAACACTGTCAATAAGACAACCCTGTACAGTTTCCTTTCTACAGGTTTACTATTAAGTTACAAGAACCAACCACAGGTCATAGGCTCGATTGCACAATTAAACAAATCCACGATATTTCCTCGTGGGGAAAAAAAAAAAATGTAGAGGTTGGGAAATCCTCAGTGTTTTCCATAAAGCCTCCAGCTATGCTTCCACCCATGATCATATGTCATATGGATGGTGTCACCGTGTCCTAAGGGTGCTCGCTCGCAGCGATGATATCGGATTCATGGAAGTGGATATGCTCAGAGAGAATACTAATGCTAACTCAGCCTAAATAACAACACTGCCAAAGGAGGCAAGCAAGAGATGAAATACAGTGGATTTCAGGAGGCAACAAGCTCTCATTTATTAAGATCACAGGCATTTTACAGGTTACAAATCATAAAGCAGGAATAACTTCATAATATACAGGTCAGGAATGTGCCTGGGATATTGAGGAACTATTTCCTTGGCAATAATCTGCCAGAGATAGTCAGGAGCGTGTGTTTTCTGGCACAACAAATCACTGCTGATTAATTTTGTCTGCCTTTGTCTCAGAGAAGCAACGAGACACTTCAGCGTGTGTTTTGTACTTACTCCACTTCCGCGCTATTCTTCTTCGGCGCATAATTTTTTGCAAGACAGGCTGAACACAATACTCTTTGTTTTACCCCTTTGACATCATTTTTGCCTGAGCACAGCCTGCCTGACTCAGTTAAGTCAGCAGAACTGAGGCACAGGCTGCTGTGGCAGCCCAGCCTGGAGGGTGATGCTGGTCTGAGACCAGAGAAGGAATTTTGGGAGAGGAGAAGCCCCTCTGCCACCACTGGAAAGTGCACCCAGTAAGGAGGTGTGGCAGGTTCCTTCACAATGGACCTGTAGCAGCAACAGCAATTGAAATATTTTTCCTCTTTGCTGGCACTCAGGGATAAATCCCAGCTCTGGTCGTGGAAATTACAGCAAGAAGAGAAACTGGAGTTTCTCGTTTGAGGAGCAGCACAAGCAGGGCTGGGTGCAGCTGGGAAGATGTGGGAAGGGCTGCATGGCACTGTGGTATCTTTCCCCGGGCTTTTTTTATTGGATCCTGGAGCCCGCCGGGCTGGATGGTGGTCAGCCTCACACAGGAACTCCACAGCACCGCTGGAAGAGCAATAGATGCAATAAACACCAAAGGCAACGTCAAACCCCATAACTTTCCTAACATTAACTTAATATTCACTGCTACTAAACATCAACAGATCAGAATGGAGTCTCTCCAAAGGAGGTGTAAACTTCCCCAGGCACCCTGTGTGACAGCCACCAGTTGTTGTTGGAGTATTCTCTCCACTTTCCCTAAGTTTCAGTGCTTTGACAGAGATTCCCTGTTCCAGATTGGTTATAATGAATCACCCTGAAAGAGAGAACCTTCAGGAAGTGAGAGTGGTGTGTGGTCAATCAGGGCTCAGGAGGACATGGGCAGGCAGAATTCACTGCTGTGACAAACACGGAGCAGGAACATCCAGAGGAAGGAGGTTTTGAAGTGTGTTCATCAGAGAGGGCCATTCCCAACCTGGCCTTGGGCACTGCCAGGGATCCAGGGGCAGCCCCAGCTGCTCTGGGCACCCTGTGCCAGGGCCTGCCCACCCTCCCAGGGAAGGATTTCTTCCTAACACCCCATCTAATCCTGCCCTCTGGAAGTTAAACCTGCCCTCTTTCAGTTTTGATTGCTTCAGGTAGAGCAACATCTCCCAAAGTCACCTCCCACCTCCACATCTCCCAAATGAGAGGAAAATAATGAACCCCAACCTTGGGTGATGCTGGCCAAAAACTTACAAGTGGAGGAAGCCTCTGCTGCCATTGTGGGTAGCTGCAGTGGTTCCTGGCTCTCCTACTTGCATTGGGAGAGCAGAGAAAATGTTCATGGAGGACTTTTCCAAGTGGGGCCGAAGGAGGCCGGGAGAGGTGGCTTGTTTCTCTCTTTACCTAATTTGTCTTCCACAGGATTGGAGCCATCACGGAAAATAGCATTGCTGTTGTCAATACTCGCCTCCTACTCACATTCCCAAAGCTCCCACCTTCATCCTCATCCCTTTTTCCCTCCAGAATTACAACCAAACCAAAACCGCGCTCGTAACATTGCTCGCAGTTCCAAAAAAAACCGGAAGAAAACAAGCAGCCAGCAGATGCTGATTTTCTCACTTAACTGCACATATTTTATAGCAATTCTCTCTGATTTTCTCCCAAGACACCCACCTGACCCTCTTTTCTCTCCAGTCTCTCCCAGTAGTGGCCAAACGCTTCTAATCATGGAAGATTCAGCCCATGGAAATAAGCTGCAACTAAGACAAATTTGCCCTCTGACCTCAAGGCCTCTGAGTGCACAACAGAGCCCAAGAAACGTCTTTGCTAAAAGGAATGCATTTTCCTTGGATTTTTAGACCAAACCAAATTAATGCTGCAAAGAGAAATTTGTAAATTTTTTTCTCTTTCACAAAGCCACCAATAAAATAAAAACAATTCCGTGCCTCTGGAAGGAAGAATGACAAAATGCATTTTCCAAGAATGTCCAAGCAACTAAAAATGGATTGTAAATATTTTTGCTTCTCTCTACGTAATTGCAAGTGATTTACAAGCATGAATTAATTTTTAATTTATGCACTGCAATGGAGCAGGGATTAGTTAGCCCAGAATTTTTCAAAGTTGTCCATAGACAATTTGGTTGGGAGAGCACCTCCAGAGTGAATCCTTCTCCAGTTCTGGTGGGAGCCCAAAAACTCTATGGTAACTGAAACAATAACCTAGGGAGGAAAAGAGGAAGCTTGGAAAACTGTTCAAATGAATTTTAGCTGCCTATGTTACCTGAAGATATGGAGGAGGCTCCACATCACCCGAGCAGTTGGATTTCCGTGCACCACCGAGTGCTTGGATGGTCTCATGTCCAGTCAGGACCAGTTCAGGCCCAGTTTAGGGTGGGCTGAGAGGCACCAACTGAACTGAGGTTTCCTGCTCACACCCCAACTCCTTTGCAAGACCTGAGAACAGAACTTCCCAGCCTTTCCCATCCACCAGGAGCAAAGCTTATATTTCTCAGTCTGGATTATTATTTTCTTTTTCAGATTAACGAAAACAGAAATGAGAGAGAAAGAAAACGGGTGACTCATGGCAGTCTCTGCTGAAACACAGCTGCCCTTGTCCCAGGAACAGGATTCTTAGAGCCTACATCCAAAATTTATTGCAAAATAAAAGTGGAACTTTTAAAAACAACCACGCTAAATGATGTTTCTCTTTCTTTTTTTTTCATCTGTATTTGTGGGTGTAGGTCCAGGCTGCAGCCAGGGTCAAGGGGAGGACTGGAAACTCGAGAGAAACTGAATTCTTGTGAGATTTTCAGGCAAATTTTGCAAACCCACACAGGCTCTATTGGCTGGAAAAACTTCAAAATCATTTTGTGGTTTTCAAAGCTTTGATGCTTCTGGACTTTCTGGGATTGCTTTGGTGTCAGGTCAATATAACAGCCCCCACACCACCACCCTCAGGTAATGTTGGATTTTTCCTCTGGTACTGCTGTTGGCAATGTGCAGGAGATCCTGTGTCCAGTGATCCCGAATCAAGAAGCAAAAAGCCTGTGGACATCCACTCCTAAATTTAATGGTGAGATTTTTCCATTTTAGGGAAAACATTCCATGTTTTGCTACAATATTTCTGCTTTCAAAACACAGGTTTTAGGTCTAACTTGAAGAACTTTGAATTGGCACCACTCTCAGATTTTTAATTTATTTGTCGCTCGAATTTGTGCTTTGGGAATCATGGAATTGTGGAATGGTGTGGGTTGGAAAGTGCCCTAAGGACCATCGAGTTCCAATCCCCTGCCGTGGACAGGGACACCTTCCACTGGAAAATCTGCCTGATTCAGGAGCCGTGCTCAGAACTGGCATAACCCTAAAGCTT
The DNA here is from genome assembly GCF_041296385.1 of Aphelocoma coerulescens. Lineage (NCBI taxonomy): Eukaryota > Metazoa > Chordata > Aves > Passeriformes > Corvidae > Aphelocoma > Aphelocoma coerulescens. The sequence continues at coordinate 35,356,457 of NC_091020.1, forward strand.
GAGCTGCTCCTTAAATCGGGATAACACAGCTGGCACTGCACAATGCTTCAGAGAGAAAGGGGGAAAAGGATGTTATGGAATCAAGGAGTGCTTCTGAAGCAGCTTTTACTCACCCTGAATAAAAGAGAAGAGCTTTGCCTGTGATTGATTGATATTTGCAACCTCCCCTCCCAGAACCACGCTGAGTAGGAAACACGTGCAGAAGGTGCACAGGGAGACAGCGCAGAGGAAAATGGGAGGGAGATAAAGATGACCTGGTTTTGCTTCCAAGCTAATTTTACATCACTTTAACTATATTTAGTTACATTTTGGTTTAATAGGGCTGCAGCAGTTGGACTGAGATTTTTATTGTTGTTCTCTGAGTAATTTAAATTTCTAAGACTTCGTGGTGGTTGTTGTTGGTTTTTTTCCGAAGGCTTTGTGACCTTCTTCCATGAGTTTATTTTAGATATAGTGGAATGTCCCAGAGAAAATTCCAAATGGTCCTTAATAGATGAAATGTTTCCAGAAAGGAGAAATTCTCAGTGGACTATGAAACTATTTTTCAATCATGGTGTATGGCACACAAACCACAGCTGAGGGGTTTTTTTCAGTAGGAAACTATTGCCCAGTGGGTTAAAAGAAAATAAAGGATAATGGGATTTTTCCGTAAGGCTGGAGCTGTTCACAGGGGTTTGCTCCCCACTAGATGTCACTGGAACTGTTTGAAATGTTTGGAACCAACAACCCCAAATTCCCCAGGTTTTGAGCTTCCTGACGAACATCAGACTTGGAGCAGGTTCCACTCAAGCTTTGCTCTGGCATGGGAGCCTTGCAAGGGAATCCAGACTGGGAGATGTTAATCATGCCAAGTTCATGGTTTGACATGGATTTGGGGAGAAGAAAGGTAAATTCATGAAGTTTGGCATTGTCCTTGGAGGTTTTGTCCTCGGGGAAATCCATCTGGAAACAAAGAGAACGCCTGGGCTCAGCCATCATTTGGCTGCGGGCTCTTCACAGGCAGAGCAGGGTCCTGCAAAAGCTGTGTGGCACCTTTTGCTGAGCCAGCAGTGCCCAGTGCTGGGACAGCCACTCCCACCATGGAGTGACATCTGGGTGTCACCTGATCCACCACTAAAAACAAAAAACCCCAGAAACATTGTCAACCTCTGTCCTGAAGTTTTCCATGGCTCTTGTCAGCCGTACCAACATCCACCCTGTGCCACGAAGGAAAACCCCTCAGATTATTAGGTCCACTATTTAAATTCTCCCTGTAGTTCCAACTGACTACAGGAATCTTCTTCCATTCTTATTCAAAATTCAGTTTAGTGTGATTATGTGGCCATGCATCAAATATGGCAGTATAATATGTCCTTTCATCTACTTGCCATAATACATCCCTTTTAGTGCCACATAAATCCCTGGAAATATCGCTGTCTTCTGCTCTTGAGATCCTTCATGTGCCTCTTTGCCTTACTGCCTTCCTCTCCTATTGTTTCTCCAAGCTGAATTAATTCCCTTTTTTCCCCCCAGTGTCGCTGCTCTGCTCTTGCTGCTGCTCCTGAGCAGGCACCAGTGAAACCACAGCCCTCCCAGTGCCAGAGAGGAGCCCAGAGATCCCAGCTGCTGGCACGGCATCCTTGTGGCAGTGCCAGCACCTTGGCTCTCCTCTCCCTGGAGGAGGCTGCTCAGAGTCGCTCCATCTCCCCCTGCAGAGGTGCCGGGGAGCCGCACCTGCAATCCCAGCAAAGGCAGACATCCTCGTGGAGCTGAGGAACTGCAGCTGAGGAATTCCAGCAGTCAGCGTGGTGCTCCTAGTCCTCCCAGAGCACTGCAGCACCCCAGCAATGGCAGAGTTTTCTCCTTTGCCCAGGATCTGTGTGTGCCAACGCTGGGAGACCCTGCAGCACAGGGAGGCTCTGCAGCACCACCCTGGGCTGCTGAAGAGCTGCTGTTCTTTTTCCAGTGACCACTTGATCCATGCATGAGTTAATTACAGCAGGCTGCATCCCTTTCATGTAGTCAAGCAGACTCCAAATGCCATGAAGCTCTTCCCATCCTCAAGAGTGTAATCCTGGCACCAGCACTGGCATCTGCTTCTTTAGAGTCACGGAATGATTTCGTTGGAAGGGACCTTAAAGGCCATCCAGTCCATCCCCTGCCATGGGCAGGGACAGCTTCCACTGTCCCAGGCTGTTCCATCCCGGCCTTGGGCACTGCCAGGGATCCAGGGGCAGCCCCAGCTGCTCTGGGCACCCTGTGCCAGAACCTGCCCACCCTCACAGGGAAGAATTTCTTCCTAATTGCCTCCTTTAGTGAAACTCCTCTTTGTAATTCCTTCTCCAGGAATAATCCCATTGTCACCAAGGCTCTGCCTTGCCCCAGACAGGTGATGGAGGCCACCAGCCTGGCTGTGCCCTACAGCAGCACACCATCCCACACACCTGCCCAGCCAGCCTCCTGTGTCTCACAGAGCACATGCTGCCCTCGATTTGTTTAATTAGTTAGTAACCTAATTGTTCCACCTCAGCATAACCCCTTAGTAGGCATCGTTGAGTTATTTGGGAGAAACAAAACAAAAAGGGTCTATTCCCTTACAAAATGTCTGTATTAAGTTGTTATTATATTAAGCCAGCAAACTTTCAACCTATTCAATATTCGGTAAATTTAAAAAAATGAATTGAAGCTCCTTGTCTATTTTAATATGTACTCCTGAAGACATTTTCCCATTTTTTTATGGTTTAATTAAAGCCTCATGGCAATGGTAGGCTTCCTCCTACCTACTATGCCAGTGGTTAAAAATTACGGGGTTTCAAGTACCCTGCATGGCTTTAATTGCTCTGCTGAAGATAAAAGAGCAGCGATATTTTTATCACAGCAGCAAAATTAAAAGTGAGCCCCCACCTTGCCCCTGCCCCACACACTGATGTCCAGACCTTAATTCATGAGATATTTTGGGAATATTTCTTCCTGCTGCTTGTCCTGGAGAGCAAAGGAACTTCCCTGCCCCACTTCTTAATATTAAAAAAGAAAAAAAGTGTAGAAATCTCTAAATAAAGAAAGTCCTGGAAGAGAACATTCAAGGCAGGACAATGCAGAGGAAGGTTACGAGTATATTAGGATAAGGGCACCACAATTATATGAAGAAAGTCTGGAGAGAAAAGATTACATTGTTCTGACAACAACATTTTTCAAACATTTAGACCTTTAATATCATTAATTTAAAGTACAAGATTAAATATTTTATGCAAATATTAGACAACAGCAAAGAGCTCCGCATATTAGGATTTAAAACAAATTGAAAGCATGCAAGACATATTCATTTCTTAAGCAGTTTAGTTAAAAAATCGGTATTGTCTCTATTAGGATTAACTGACAGTACCTCTTTGTGTTCAAATGGATTTAACTTCACTGTGGTTTGTTTTCCTGATATCATTGTCCTCCAATAATCGTGGATAAAGGGAAATGTAAAAGGACAGATCAAGTCAAAATATATCTTCACATCATAAACACAGAATTATGTTTAAATTTCATTACTAAATGGGATTTTGGCTTCATATACCGTGCCTAATCCTGCACTATAAAAGATGTATAAAAGCTCCTGACAAATTCTAACAGACTTTGTGGAAGTTGCATATATTGATTAAAACATCAAGCAGCTACATACAAACCAATAATGAATTACTTCTTGTTGGAAGATGAAACTTTGTGATATTTAAAATTACAGACTTGAAAGTAAGTAAAATTACCCCTAATTATGCAGAAGGGAGCAACACCTTAGCAGTAAACAAGATAAGCACCTCAAACAGCACTAATAATTTTAATTAACATTTTCTAGTTTCCTTTCACCTCCTTTCAAGGTCATCTGCTACCTTTCCCTGGTACAACATTACAGCACAGTGTTAAAAACTTACATTCCATTACTAATTGCTTTGATAAGCCAAAAAAATAATTTTCCAGGACAGGATTTTCTTCTTTTTTTTTTTTTTTAAATCACTGAATCTCCTGCAAAAGCAAATTTTGCATTGTGTAAAACTGTCAGGAAGGTTTTTGCAGTGAACTGCTCTTAAAAGTCAGATTCCAGCAGCTGGGATTCTGTTGGTCATTTGGGGCCTGATTCTGACCAGCAGAGGCAAAATTCTTCCAGGAATTCTTTAGAAACTCGTTGATATTTCAGGTGTAAATATAAATATTTGGATTGGGCCCAAAGGGTTGAATATTCAGATTGTAATCAAAGTTCAAAAGCCTCCTGAGGTGTGAACACTGAAAATGGAAATTTGGCAAAAGGTGATAATCTACACAGTATTTGTGTTAGTTTTTTCTTGAGCACCGATGAATAAATGCATGTTCAAGACTCATGACCTTGCTAAACTCCTTCTTTTCTTTTTTAAAAAGTCCAAAAGTTGGTGAGGAAAGGGCTTTGTTATATCAGTGGGTTTGTTCCATGCCACAAATTTCATGTACGAGGTCACTTGGAATATAATGTGTAGTGAAAGAATCTCATTAGGCTAAAATGAATGTAAAATGTGTCAATTTGATCCAAATGAGAACTGTAGTAAAACCATGTTTGATGTTCATGTGCAATAAATCTTTAACATTTGTCTGTAAAGTATTAGAGAACCCAGAGGGAAATCTCTATTTGTGATAGCTGCACATTTCCAATGATTTTTTCTATAATCCTTTGTTGACATTTAGCGTATGGCAACAGAAAGGAAGATCCTAAAATGAGAATTGTTGTTTATTATTCGAAGGTAAACAAGATGGGCACCTTGAATATAAGGTTTTTAGACTGAAATTATGAGAGCATCCCTCTATCAGGAGGAATCTTTCAGTCACTCCTTGGTGGAAAAGTGACATCAAAGGTGCCCTACCTGCCCGTCACTCAAATGTTAGAACGTCTGATGGCCCCATCCTGCCCGTTGGGTTGGATTTTGATATATTCATATTGTTAATTACTGTTGTATTTCAATTTTCTCTCTAGTATTTTTGTTCATTCATAATAGCTTTATGCTTCAGCGGACCGAAAGGACTAAAATGAAAGATTTCCAAGATTTCTTCTGGGAGTAATTTACAAAAGACCACAATTTTTTAATTGCTCCTGATATTTAGTTCTGGATATCTGGAAGAGGAGAAATCAGCCCAACTCCTTTAGTTGCCACACCAACCGTAGCAAATATGTATTTTTTTGCTCCCTCTTGCTCCTTGCACGCCCCACCATCCCTGTTTTGAGGGCTGTGCTGTAGCAATGTCGTGGTGTTTATATTTCTGCAGCTCACACTTGCCTTCACAAGAGAATTATGAGTTATTTACGTCCTTTGAGGAGGCTCGGGGAATAATGGGTGAAATGTCAGAAATAATTATGAGAAATGGAGGCATTTCATTTAAGCAGTAGAAGAAAAACATAACTTCTGCTGAATGACTAAACTTGAAGTGCCACAAGATTGCTGCACGATGAGATCTGGCTCACGATTATCGCAGAGTTTTATAAAAACCAAAACAACCTTACAACACTCGCATGCCAAAGGTTGCAACACAGGCTTTGGCAGGAGACACGAAAATGCTCCAGCATGGGAAAAGTCTCTGAGCAAACTTGCATCTGTGCTGATTTAGGATTTTACACCGAAGCACCGGCGGCTTTCTGAGGCCAAGCTTGACTTTATGGCCACAGTCGTGGCTGGGAAGCTGCTAAGCACCAGCCCTGCAAAAGCCCCTTCCCCATCTCTGCCCAGCCCCTGCTTCTTACAGCGTTTGTCCATCTCGTTATTGCTGTGCAGGCTCTTTATCAATAACTGTGGTGTTCTCAGCCGAGTTTTCTTTGGCTTGCTGTCTGCTTTACAAAACCACTACATACTTGACAGTTTGCCCCAGTTCAAAATTCTTTGGTCAGAGAAAGCCCGGAGAATGAAACAGTATCTGGTGTTGTAAAATCTTGACCAGATTCTGAAATATTGCCTAAGCCCCTGTCAGCTCGAAGGTGATTTCTCCAGGTCATGGTTTAGAGGGAATTGATGGGACAGTCTGGGACTGCTCAGGCTGCACTATATCTTTTTCAGGAGTGCACGTAGTCACCTTTAGCACTCACTGCTCTCCAGTCCTGTCTGCTTTCCACAGCACATTTGCTTCCATACATCGCTTACAAGCTAAACATGGGGAGACTGATCCAGAAAAACAGCCCCTCTGCTCACTGCTTCTTCACTTCTCTGTTTCTATCAGAGGGATTATTAATTACCAAATAACCCTGGGGAAAAATCCACCTGAGGCTGCAGCAGAGACAAAAATACCCAGTGCTCCATCGAACATCCCAGTGCTCCCAGCACTTTCCCAGTGCTGTGTGGTCCATGATCCATCTGCAGAAACTGAGGCACAGGGATCTGAAAGGTCCACCAAGCCAAAGGTTAATTTGATATAAAATACAAATCCCAGTGCAGTGCCCTTCCTATCCAAAAACCCTGAGAAGGACCAAACTCAAGGCACACCCAGCAACTCTAAAATGTAAAAAACCATCAATCATGATAAAAATGACTTTTTAATCGATCTGATTATACAGACATATAGATATAAATATAGATATATATATATGTATACTCTGGTATAATTTCAAACTGAACTTGGCAACTAAAAGGCTCTGCGTAAACAGAAACATTTTTGAATACTCTCAGTATCAGACTGGAGTAATTCAAGTGCTTCCATCAACAAGTGCTCAGTATAATTTTGATTTCTGCCTAAAATCCCACTGAAACAAAAGACAACCTTTGGTATTCTGCCAAACAAGGGGAAGATCTGAAGAGGAGTCAGAATAGATAGTCCAGCTGACGATTATAAATTATAAATTATAAATTATAAATCATTACATTAAGTTCCATATATTTATGACACAAGCTCTGACTATTGCACTTTTGCAGGGGATTTTCCTGGAGGCAAATCACAGCAGACCTGCTCATTCCTTTGGAGAAACTGCTCTGGCCCCGATAAGGCCAATAACCCTTCCAGTTTGGTGGCAACTCCTACAGACTTAATTAGAAGGAAAAAGACCTAATTCTGCATTTTTCTTATCAACCCCAGGCTTTTTTTGTACTGCATCACTACTTTTCTTAAATTCTCAGAGCTTCACCCAGCTCTGGGCAAGCCAGGAGTGCCTGAAGGACCAACTGTGCAGATCTTGGGAGTAAGACATCGCTACAGCGCTGGTGTCCCTGTGCTGCTTTCCCAGTGGTTAGGCTGGGATGAGTTGAGCTGGGTTGATTTGGCAGTTCAGGCTGGATTAAGATACTCCTGGTGCTTGAAATCCTGGATTGGTACTAAAGGGATTTTTATCCTTTCTTTGGGTATTGACTCAGCAAAGCCACTGCATTGGGGTGGCCGTAGGAGCGTGGCCCACACAACCCTCCCTGCACCTTCTCCTGGAGGAAATTCCCAATGGGGGTGTGATGCTGCTGTCAGGATAAGAAATTCCTAAGGATGTGCCTCGTTTGGCTTTCCAGGCACTGGAACCAGTGGATCAGGCACATTGCTTTTAATATTCTTAATAGTTCTTTTTCTTTGGCCTCACTTTATTCCCCTCATTTTGAAACTCTTGACAGCCTTTCATCAAAAGTTTCTGACAAACTCAAAGAATACCTAAAATGGGCACTAATAATTTAGTACTGTAATTTTATGGGTATTTCAAAGTTCCTGGGTATTACTATTATTTTATGGAATGGTTTTTCCTCCTTTTCCTTGCTCTTTCTTCCTATGTTCTTATGGAATTATAGGTGAAATGTATTTCTTGGCTGCTATTTCATCTTTTGTTCATACAGTTAAATATTGCACTGGTTCAAGATTGCACGAGGCCCTCACATTAAAATTTTATTGTATTTTTGTATTTATTTTTGGCCCGGATCTGGGGGCCTCTCAGGTCCAGGTCTTGTGTAATTTTATTGGCTTGTGGGTGGAGGAAAGAACAAAAATGAGGTTTGTGGCCAGAATGTTATCTTTGGCCATAGACAGCTATGGGGGGGCCTGATTCTGCTCTGATTCACAAGCAAGTAAATCTCGAGCAGCTCCAGTGAAAATGAAAAAGCTCCAGTGATGTAAACCCGATGTAAATTAGAGGAGAATTGCCTCCGTGGTGGATGCTATGTAAGTGTTTTGCTATTTATGATTTAGCTGGGAGCTGTTGTCTGGCCTCTCTAAAGATAAGAGCCACCTATAACTCAGTTGTGAGCATCTTTTTCCCTTTTTGACTAATGTCTGCTTGCTAAAAAAGATTAAAACTGTTTTTTTATGAGCTCTGAGTAGCAGAGCTGAGACTACAAAGCTCATCAAGCTGGGAACCACGGCTGAATTTTGGTGACCTCTCCCTTGAGTGAAAAGCACCTTATTCTACCCTACATCTGTGCTTTAAAACCTGTTGAATTCAAGCACTAAAATCCATGGATTTCAAGGCTTAATCTCTTTGTTTTATGAAATACTTTTCACGTGGCCACCACTGCGTGAGTGGTTGCCCATCCCAGTGTGAGTCATGGCCACTGCATCCTTTGCTCCTTCCTGCCTGGTTTGAATCCATCACCACAGCTCCTTTCCTCCCCAAAACCTGTGTCCCCCACTCCTCTTTGCACATTTATTCCTGTCAGAAGTTTGGCTTGGAAAGGACTTGTCCTGCGAGCCAAACCTTCTTATTCTACACTTTAAAATCCTTATGAAATTTGGCTCGCCTTCCAAAGCTAAGCCTCAGCTCCCTTGTTACTCTTCTAAATATAAAACATTTTTATTGCATTAAGCCATGTTGAAAAGAAAAAGGGAAAAAAAAGGAAAGGGAAGAAAGCAAATCCCTGCACCCAGTGTGAAGGAGGAGGTCGGTATTACCCAGGAATGGGTCCGGCCTTTGTTTCGTCGTGGTATCATCTCCCTCGCACGCGCTTTCCGCTCGCTCTCACTCTTCCTCCTCGAGTATCTCCCACTCTGAAAAGCCCAGTTAAAGTCATCACTGAAGGAGTTGTTGCCAGGCTGATCTGGCGAGTTTGGGAAACGGGAAAACCCATCCCACTATTGATTCTGCTGCATCCCTTGCTAAAGAGAAAGCTGTTTTCTAGGGAGCTCATTTAACACCTTCCACTTACACCAAACTTGATTTTCCTACGTCGCTTACACAACTTTGGAATGAGTTATTTATAATTTTCAGTCCTTATTTCAAGTGTCATTTTAATCATTTCAACAAAGAAGTTTCTTAATATTCCCAATAATGGCTCTTGTCACTTTAAATATTAAAATTTGCATTAGGGATTCCCTTGGCTACATCTGCATTATTTGCATTATAGATTGTGTGCATGTCTCAGTCTATATATATGTATGTATATATATAAATTTATATATAGATATGGATTTATGAATTATTAGGAAAATTGAGGCAGTTTTAAATGATCCCATCTGCTTTGAAAGCACCGTGACAAATGCCAAAGTGATTAGTGATAAATAAGTTCCTAACACTCCAAAATTAAAAGCTCCTAATTCTCAACTTTAAATAAATCCTTATTGTATAGCAGAAATAATTCCTCACAAAGTGTTTCCAACATTCAGAGAATGCTTTTAGGACATCCAGCATTAACATAATTTTTTCGACTGCAGTTCTCACAGGACATCTGATGAAGTCTCTACCCTTAATTTTAATTGCGTAGGCTGCATTCTTAATTAAAAACTGTACAAATGGATTTTATGCCATGCCAAAAGAAATCTGAGTTCATTAGTTATAAAACCCTTTAAAAATTGATGTAAATATGTGAATTCTTTAAAAGTTTGAACTCGGCGTCCTCATTTATGTTGAGTAGCCTTTTATCTAGAGAATAATGAAGTCAATACAAATTAAGATAGTCTGAGTTTTACTTTTCCCTTTTCCTTCTCTTTTTTCCCCTCTTTTTTTTTTGGTGAATGAGGGTGATGGGAGTCAAAGAGTGTGGGGGTTATGTCTTTATGTCACGGTGTTTTTCCTTGAAGAATCAAATTCATTTAAATCTAAACTGTGAAGAAAATTAGAGTGGGAAAGGCACTGACCCTTTTGTACTGGGTTATATAAATATAAGTTCATATATCTTTTATTAATTCTTCATATTAAAGCACAATCACATCATCTCGAGCCAATAAACCTAATGGAAATCTGTCAGACTGGAACTTTGGAGGAGAACTCTGGACATCGCTTAAAGAAATACGTGTGCCTTATTGATTTTTATTTTAAAAACGGAGAGTTGTTAATTAAAATGCTTTTCCATAACTTGTCAAGCCTTCAAATAACAAATGGGAAACTCTGAGAGGTTTGTTTAACCTGACAAATTGCTGACCTTTCATTCTACTGGCTGCTCATCTGGCTGCACGGGGCCCTTCCCTTTCCCTTCCCTCTCTGGCAGCTGGGAGGTCCCGCAGCGCCTTTTCTGGTGGGTGCCACCAACCTGATCCCACCTGTGGGAATGAAGGGCTGGGACAGAGTTCAGCTTTTCCTGTGCTGGGAATTAATCTGTAGGATTTCACTCTATTTTCCAGTTTATGAGATTGTTGTTGTTGGGAAGAAGCATCCAGGAGGTGCCTCTGGAGCACAGGTTGTTTGCGCAAAGAAAAGGTAGAAGTGAAATTGAAAGGATGGTAATGCCACTTAGCACTCAGAGCATTTACTGTTATCTTAACAAAAGCACAAATTAAACAATAAACAAACAACCTGTGCAAAAAAAATCCCTGTGTTTCTTTCCATCCTCTTCCATGGTTTGTGCTTCTGAGCATCTCTCTCCTGGTTGAGCCTGGCAGCAGGGATGTTGAAATACCACATGAAAAGCTGTGGAAGTGCTTGTGACGTTTCCAACATGAGCTGGAGCAGGAAGCACCAGAAGTCTCACAGGACAGATGTTCTCGTGAGTTTCCAACCCAGTTTGGCACAGGAAAGAAGTCAGATAGACTTGGGATAAACCTCAGATTTCCTCTTTGTTTTGTTTTTTTAAGGAGCAGAGTTCAGGCAACAAAACCACTCTACCTTTTGAGATATTTCCATTACTACATCCTAGAGATCATGAAAGAAATATTCCAATGTAATTGAATATTTTGTGGTAGAAACACACCAGGTTGGACAGAACTTGGGCTATCCATCAGCTTCAACCATCCCATAATATCCCACTTTCTAGAAAATTAAACCAGATCACTCAGAAAGTAGAGATGGACACCCACTAGACCAGGCTGCTTAATTCCCCATGCCTGGAAGTGTTCAAGGCCAGGCTGAATGGGGCTTGGAGCATCCTGGTCTAATGGAAGGCGTCCCTGCCCATGGAGCTGGATGATCTTTACTGTCCCTTCCAACCCAAACCATTCCATGACTCTATGAGGGAGACGTGTAAACTGGTTTTGGGTGATTTAAACTCCTCTCCCACAGCAGCAGCAATGTCCTGCACCCTCTGGTTAGCAGCTCACCGTGTTCAACCTTGGCAAATGTTGGATTCCACATCTTGGATTCCACATCTTTTAACTTTGTGCTTTGGGGATTATACAGAAAAATCAACAAAATCTTTAAATTTGTTGTTTGATTAGCATTTTTTCTGTTTAACCAGAGAAACACGAGACATGAACCACATCCCTGTCTAAGTGCAGGAAGATGCTGTACCCAGAGTGCACTTCAGCCTGCATTTAGCTCATCTAACATGAATTAAATTAAGTACCAGAAAAGCAGAGACGTTGCATGGTCCCAGAAGAAGAAAATCCACTTTCCTGACACTCCAAGCACTGCTTGCAAAGAATGGCAAGAGGATTCATCTGAAAAATGCAGATGGATTCATAAAGTCAATTCATGCACCTATTTCACAGCAGCCAACCCTGCTCCTCCTACAGCAAATGCTCTGTGAATGAAGCCACAAAATGTTTGCTAAGCAGATCTTTGGCCCCTTGTTTTTAGTAACCTTCCAGATTTTATGCCAGCTCCACGGGTTACCCAGAAGTAAAGGAAAACATTTGGTCTACAGAAAAATTCACAGAAATGGACACAAACAGTCCTGTATAATTGATAGTTTTATGAGACTGAACTCTGTAAATTTTTTTAATCTTATCCCTCTAGATCCAGTTTATGTGCACATTTGAACAATGACTTCATATCCTTTCCAAACAGAGATTCTGGGATTCAGTCTCGTCATTTGGCCAACACAAATCCCCAAGTGCCAAGAATTTCTAGTTTTGTTTTGCTTCATGTTTGTCTTTCGCTTGTTCTTTTACAGGATTCCTCATCAAACCAGTCAGTCAGTGGAATGGTTCCAGTTTGCACCAGAAGAAGATGTGCAAATCCCTAAATCACTTTGGAAAAGTTAGGATTGTTGTTGTCTCTGACTTTGATGGTGCAGGCTCCAACTGTAAGACTTCAATCTTTATCTGCACTAAAGGAATGAGGTTGCAGAGAATTTCAAAGGCTGAACAGCTTGCTTTGTGGGCCATCTTCACCAGCAGACCAGGAGGAAGGCTGCTGGAATATTCAGGCATCTTTCCATTTGTTATCTCTAAATTCATGCCCTGCTCTGTCAGAATCCCATGACTTCCACAGCTGTGCAGGGAGTATATGACATTTATCACACTTTCTAGCCAAATACTTTTCACAAGATGATTCTTTTTGGTTTTGTTGTTAACTGCAGCCACAAAAACACCTCTAGTTTATTTTTTTTCCAAGAGGCTACTTTTCCAGCTGAACCAGATCCCTGAAGCTGTGTGCTGACTCCAGAGAGATTATGTCGTATTATGTGAAATAGAGTCCACTAAAGCCAAAATCTCCTTTCGTTTATTTTTTTTTTCCCTGTGTGTAGACATACAATTGCAATGCCTCATTATGGATCTCATGGATGAACTTTTAGAAATTTGTAGAGGATTTTGGCCATGAAGTGGAAAACAATCCTCTTCCTTCCATCATGTTGTTGGGTCAGGAAGTTGAATTGTTTAAGATGATGCATTTTGCAGACAGGCAGGAGCCCTGGTCTCCACTTGGGGTTAAAGAACCTTTGAAACTCACGTGATAATTGGTATTTTGGTGCTGATTTTGTGATGAAGACCTGTATGTTCCTCTGCTGTGGAGAATGAAAGGAAGGGAGAGGTGATGGGGATACACAGGGTTCAAGGGCAATATGGCCCTAATAGCATGGCATTAAAGCTGAGATAATTAGGAAGGAGATATGAATGATACAGCACATCTGGGGGGTAAAAATATCTTGGACGACATTCAGTTTGGCTCATAGGAACATTCTGGTCATTCATCCTGATGCCCTCAAGCTCAAAACTTCATTTTTCCTTCCCAAAACCATTTCAGGCCCAACAGGGACCAGCAATGCCTCCATTTTTCTCTTTAAACTGCTGGGTGGTGTTTTGATTTGCTCCTACACATTTCTCTTTCTCATATTAATATTTTTTCCCTACATCCATAGCTGAAAGAAAGGCAGAGGACCCAAACCAGGTGATGTGATGGTACCAGCAGTTGAGTGAGCTGGACAGAGGTTTGCTCAGGTTGCCTGAACAGGGACTGGAGAAGACAGGGAGGATTTTCAGGGTGGGAAGGACCACGCACTCACATGACCACCAGGATTTTGGACAGGGGTCGCATCCCTGCAGCCCATGCCATGCTGACCACAGCAGATCCCTTTGGTGGTAACAGCTTCTGATGAACATGACTAATCCCAGCAGGGTCTGAACCAATAACCCTGAGGTGAACAACTTTGCAGCCTCTGAACATTTTCTCAGACTGCCTCGGCTGATATTTTAGTTCCCAGACCCCCACCCCCCTCCCAGCTATAAATAGATCTCTGCTTTTAAGATTTTTGCTTATTTTGCACAATGTATCTTGTCTGGAATACAATTTATATTTTATCACAACAAACAGCTACCCCATTAAGCTAACATGTATTTTTCCTGAGGTGATCAACGTACATGCCAAATTTGGCAAGAGATACGGGGTGCAGTTACAGGACATATCTTAATGTAATTAATTGTATTGGGTTCCAGAAATCATAAACACAGAATTTCAGTACTTGTCCATCTGTAAACTGTACAGCTTTCAAAAAAGCATGTTTACTATTTTCTCCCACCATTACTTGAACCAAAAATTACAATAGAAGCGAATTTTTTTTTTAAACGTAGGTTGAAATTTGAGTTTGGGCAATGAGTGGTTACAAACATTAATTGACCAATGAACCCACAAGTTGCTTGCCCTAAAAACAACCATAAGAAACCCTTAATTACCAAACAAACAAAATTCCTGTTCTCTTATTAAGCTTCTTTCTTTCATGGTTCAAATTGGCACAAGAGCCAGGCGGCTCGAGAGAGTCGGGAGATGGCGGCCACAGGAGGATTTTAATTTATTGACGGCTCTTGCCCTACTGTACCGTCAGCGCTGCTATTTGAGCGTAATGGATGGAACAGATGTTTGACACTGCAGCACCTCTTCATAACTTCACTCTTCAAAAACAGTTTTACAAGTGCTCGCTCGCGTTGGTTCCCATTCAGCACAGGAAACTGAGGTCATGCTGAAACATGAGGCCCGGGCAGGAGCTTGAACTCATGTGCACTGCAGCTGGGCCCGCGCCTTGCGAGCGCCTTAGCGATCCGCGGAGCTGCCGTCGTCTTCAGCCGAGGGACAAAGGAATCGAACTGTTGACGCCCCCACTGTAACATCTGCACAGGGGAAAATATGAGCCCGTGGCTGAACATCGAGGTTTCCTGACGGTTAATTTTGTTCATCATCGATGTGGCCGTTTTTTAGAATTTCTTTGGGTTTCAGTCTCAACACTGAAAAGTTTTCTGGATGGTATTTTTCTTAGTGTTGCTTAGAAGCAATAATTCAAAAAGCAACTGACATTTCTGATATTCTGAGCTTTATTTTTTTCTAGATGATTATTTTAACACATGCTCATCTCTGGATCTGTCAAAAAATCTTTCCAGGCGTACAATGTAGGTAATTCTGTGGCTTGTTTTAATAAAGATAACATAAGGTTTGTGCAGTTGGAGGTACTGATTACCTTCTGTTACTTTCCCTGGGAAAACAATTAAGGCATTTAGGTAGTCAGATTTGGTACCCAATTTGGAAAACCATAGCAGGGCACCAGCCTGATGTGGTTGGAAATCCCATATCAGAAGTTTTTCTCCTACTGTAACTCCAGCTCCTTCCCAGTACAAGAGCCCTGACAGCCTCAGGGATTTCTCCAGCACTTTTGTGAAAACTAATACCTGCCTGCAGCAAGCTGCTGCTCATCTCCCAGCACCAGCACGTGGGCCTTGAACTTTCTGCATCTTTGCTCTCTGGCTTCCATGTACCTTCATATATAATTGTATTTCTGAACTTGCTCTTAATTAAAGTCAGCCCTTTAGTGACTTCGTGGCCCACTCTGGAAGGAAATCTGGCTGTATAGCGGTAGCTACACAGCACAAAATTATGGTTTAAGGTGCTGAAATCGTGTCAGCAGGGCTGAAAATGAAGGTTTCTGCAGTTAACTGAAAATTGAAACTCCAAAACACAGTTTGGTCACAGATGTTCCTGCGAGGCTAGGCCGGACAATCACCTTCTACCCACCCCTCAAAGCATTCGAATGGAAGGAGTTGGGTTTGTCCTGGTAAAATCATGTATTTCTTATGCTGCTTTTCCAAAGCATCTGTAGGAAGTTCCCCCAAAAGAGAATCTTCATTTTCCTGCTCCAGCTGCTCTCATGGGCTGTACAAAAAAAAAAAAAGTCCACTAATTCCTTCAGGAGGCTGTAAAATCTTCTGTCTGTTATAGCAGAAAGTGGCCTATCACATGGAATTCCCTAAAACTCCTGGAAATGCATATTTTTGTCTTTGCCTGCCTATTTCCATGGTGATAACGTGCACTATTAAGGGAAAAATAGCTTTTAGAGCAAGATAACATGAATATTTGTGGAATAACACCTTCCTCCCTGCACAGCAGCAGGAGCCTGGGGTTGGCAATTCCCACTGTGTTTGTTCCCTCTGCACCCAGAGCCATCAGCACAGAGGGCAGGAGCCAAGGAAGCCACTCCAGCCCTGGCTTCACTGAGAATCATGGAATCACAGAATTGTGGAATTGCCTGGCTTGGAAGGGACCTCAAAGCCCACCCAGTGCCAGCCCTGCCATGGCAGGGACACCTCCCACTGTCCCAGGCTGCTCCAAGCCCCAATGTCCAGCCTGGCCTTGGACACTGCCAGGGATCCAGGGGCAGCCCCAGCTGCTCTGGGCACCCTGTGCCAGGGCCTGCCCACCCTCCCAGGGAACAATTCCTGCCCAATATCCCATCTAACCCTGCCCCCTTGTCCTGTCGCTCCAGGCCATAGTAAAACATCTCTCTCCATCTTTCTTGTAGCTCCCTTCAGGTGCTGGAAGGCCACAGTTAGGTCATCCTGAAAGTTCTCCAGGCTGAACAATCCCAATTCACCCAGCCTTTCCTCAGAGGAGAGGTCAGAAAAGGTCATCAAATCTTCTACTGAATGCCACCATGCCCACTAAACCATATTGTGGAGTTTTGGTTCTCAGTAGTACCGACACTGACCCTGGTCCTGAAGGAGGGACAGCCACCCACGGGCCACAGGCAGAGGTTGTGCTCAGAGTTGTTTGCTTTCCTCTTCACATAAAAAACACAGGAAAAACCCACAGAAGGCTCCCTCTGCCAGCTTGACCTGATCTCAGAGAGGTCCCTGCTCAGGGCAGAAGGGTTGGACAAGGTGTCCTTTCAAGGTCCCTTCCAACTCAAACCATTCCATGACCAGCTGGAACATCTTCTGCCGTGCCTGGTTTAAGGCAGTGCCTGGAACAGTCCTGCCTTCCAAGCAGCCTGACGTGCACGGAAATGCCTTTGCTGTGTCTTCAGGGTGCTTTTCAGGGTGTTTTTCTCTCCCTCCCATGCCCCAGCACGGCCCCACTGAACCCAACCACATGGCTGGAGCAGTCCTTCCATCCATCCAGTCTATGCAGGAGGGGAAAAAGTCCCACGTGCGGTTTTGGGCTTTGTTTTCTCAACCTTTAGCAGCTCTTGGTTTGTTCTGGGTCTAACCACAGGCCCTGGCTCTAGGAGGAGTTGTGTGATGAAGGACAACTGGATCATTTTTCCTCTTGCTCTTTCTTGTCCCCTTCAGTTGATAACCTGACCTGTCATTGGCATGAAGAAAACACCAAGTTGAAATTTTCTCCATGCCTGGGGGTTTTCCACAGGGCTTGTGCCAATGTGCAGCCACAGCGACAGCTGGTTTAAAACCTATGGAGACTTTAACAGCATCCAAAGGACAAATCCTGCAAACCCTCACATTTCACATTCAGTGGCCTTGTTTCTCTGGAGCTGGAAAATGCACGATAGGAAAAGTTTCCCAATTAAAGACAAGCCTGCATAGTTTGGTTTGTTGATAGTCTTGCAAAAGCAAACAAAACAACTCCTTACCAAGGTTTGCTAGAAGCCCATAGCTTTTTTTCTTATGGGAAAATAAGGCTGTTCCATGAAACTGTGGGGAAAATTTGAGCTGACAGGGCAAGATTAAATTCACTTTTCTAACTCAGAGATGGCGACAAGTTTAACTATTCTGGCTTGGCTCAGAGCACTGGGGTTGCGGCTGTGCCTGCAGAAGACGTGAGCGTGCCTGGTGTGACGCTGGCTCGGGGCTCCAGGGGTGACCGCAGGGTCCCTTTCTCCCAGGCATAGGGAAGGAAGAGCATACATCATTGCAAGCAGAAATCCCCCAGAAAGGCAGAATTTTACCATGTTTCTGGAAAAAAACCCCGTGGAATGGCTGATTAGTCCAGACCAGCCAAGTGACTGCAGCAGGCAGAAGATGTCCTTAAAGAACATTTTGAAACACTCATTGACAACAATTTCTAAAAGAAAATTGAGACAACACCTTTGCAGCCTCGACATTTCTGTTGGAGCAGAGGTCCTATGGGAACTGTTGCCATAGAGGCTGTAGGTGGTAGAACTGGAGTCTGAGGCAGCTCCTGGAGACACCAGGCTGTCAAAATCCTCACCCCTCTCCCTCTCTGGCCTGAACTGGGGACAGTTTCATGCTTTTTAACCAATTCTGTTAGAAATTCTTAGGTTTAGTCATGCCTTCAGACCCTGAACTCCTGCTCTCATGGCTACTTCTGATATTCCACCTTGGTTTAAGTCTTAGCCCAGATGGGAAACAAGATTTCTGTGCTCATTGGAAAAGTTCTAAGGTTTACAAGGAGCAAAGAGAGCAATGTCAGGCTCTGGGTAGAGACCACGAGTGTGAAATCAAATTCTGCTAATAAATTGCTGCCTTTGCCTTAACATTGCAAGCCATGCTCTGGAGTTTATTTGAACACATAAAATATGCTAAAAGTTTAGCAGCACCACTGTGTAAAGAGGAGGTGGATGAAGTATATATTTTTAAATACAGCAGGTAATAAAATGTTGCGTAAATCCCCAAGAATATCATTTTGGGGCAAGCACAATAGAATGCTTAATGTGTGTATTCCCAGGTCTGCTGCTTTTATTCCTCTTTTTTCTTTCTCCTGATTTAATCTCCTCACCCAGCTGATGGTTGGCATTATGGGAGCTGTGAGGAAGAGGGTACCTGCACAGACATTTCCAATATCATAGCTCTGGGACAAGGGATGTGAGGTGCTTGCAAGGTGCTGCTGCATCTCATCTGTACTGGTGCAGCTGCATCCAGCTGTGGGAAACAGCTCAGGGTTTGCACAGGGTGGGATTGTTGTTTGCAAAAGGACCACAGAAGATAAAGGAAAAAAGTAAAACAACTGGAAACAAAGACAAAGATTTCCGCTCAAATTAATTTCCTCCAAATTTATTTCCTTTTCATTTAACTTGGTTGAGAAATGTCCCTGTGGGCTTTATGAGAAAATCAATCTCTCTGTTTCAAGTTCTAAATGGAGTTTTAAGTAGCTCATCCTGACACTCAAAACTCCAGGAGATGCCCAAACTCTCATCAGGGCAGTTCAGATGTTGTTCAGAGCCACTCCTGCAGCTCCAAGAGAAAAGCTGGAGGCAGAATTGCCTCTTTCCAGACCAGCCTTTGGGTCTGAGTCAGGTGATGTCGCCTGTTCCTTTTACAAACCTTCCTGTAGCTGATTTCCTTTAGGGATAAAACATCCAAATTTAGGATCACGCCTTTCAATGAGTAGTTTCATACTTCAAGAGGGTTTTGTTCCCTGACTGCAAATCAGAGTTTGCCCTTTTGCAACACGATGATGCCCCAGGTGGCCCAGAGCTCTCGCGTGCCTATTGGTTACCTGCCTTTATGCTGCTGTTTTCCAAATAACTATTTTGAAGTTATTTTAAAATTAAGAACTGCTCTATGGTACCTCTGAAATGCTGCTCCCAAACTGCTCCCAGTTCCTGCTGTAGTCCCAGTCCTTTCAGAACTACTCATTCTGGAAATGGGAATTGATGTTCTGCAGACTTCCAGATGGATAAGCATGCACTTACTAATTCAAATAAAAGATGGGAAATTTAGGATAGATTTATGGAAGGAATCATTCTCTGGGAGGGTGGGCAGGCCCTGGCACAGGGTGCCCAGAGCAGCTGGGGCTGCCCCTGGATCCCTGGCAGTGCCCAAGGCCAGGCTGGACATTGGGGCTGGGAGCAGCCTGGGACAGTGGGAGGTGTCCCTGCCCAGGCAGGGGTGGCACTGGATGGGCTTTGAGGTCCCTTCCAACTTAAACCATTCCATGATTCCATATAAATCCCAGGAGATATATTAAGGAAAAAAAAACCCTAACAGCCTCTGACATTAAAATTGTTATATTTTACTTCACTCTGTGATTTCTAGAATATCAATTTTTAGGTTTTATGAAGTTTTAGCAATTGTAACTCAGAGAGAACTGTTACTTTATTATGTGGCATCAAATAAATCTAATAACAAAAATTGGTCCACTGATCCAATTTAGCTATTTTTACCTGTATATATGTATTTACTAAATAGTAATCAGTGGGTAATATTGAGCAATACATATTGTACACATATATACAATATATTCTATATTGTATTTGACTTGTCAGCTAATACAGTGCAGTACTAAAAATATAAGAGATGCTAAAATTGCAACTCCTTGGCACTGAGCAAAAAGTCTTTGGCATACTGAGAACAACTTTTGGTACAGTTTGCTGCATTTGCCCACACAGTACAATTTTTTTTGGCAGGTTTTACCTGTTCATCTCCCGTGAAATTCCATGGGCTGGAAGAGTGCCCTCCTAAAGAGAGAAATCTCAGCATCTCTAATGAGGGGCCAATTCCCAGCCCCGCAGCATCTTCAAATGGTATTTGGCAGAGATCTGCCTTTTTGGGATTTGGATGGATGGAGTTTTCCCTCCATGCAGCACAGCACTGGCAATATGCAAGGCTGCAATTCCCTTTCATCCATTTTCCTTTTCTGAGTGCAGAGATTTTGGGCCTCTCCACAATGGATTCCTGCCCATGAGCAAAAAAGCCTGGAGGTAACAGAGCCTTTCCTCCTCCCCCAGCCACCTCCTCCATGCCTGCAGATATCAAAGAGAGTCAACAAATCATCATTCAAAGCACAGGGAGGGAGGAAAAGTCCATTCCCTGCGCTGGCCTGGCTTGCAGATTAAAGGTAATCTGGTAATGAGGACCCACCAGGTGATAATTAATAAGCAGAGTTTTCTCTGTCCGATTTACCTGTCACGTACAGAGAAATTTCCCAGGGACAGGAAGGGCTGTTCTACAGGAACATGAAGTGGTGCCCTTTTTGAGAGTCATCAGTTCAGCCTGATGGAATCTGGAGTCCTCTGTGTGAGCAGGGCAGATGTTAAGGATGGGCTTTCAACTCTTCTTCTCCATGGAGCTCTGCATTTATCCCAGAAAACCAAGGCAGGGGGGTTAACCCCCAGCTAACATCACACCAAGGAAATAGGTGGAGTTAGACCTCAAAGAACATGGAAATCTGTGTTCTCTACAATTCAGGAATAGATTATAGGCAGTTTTTTAAAGGGAGAGAACAGGAAACAACTCAGTTCAATAGATTCCTGTATATGAAAAACCCCTTTGGGTTAAAATCTGGTGCTATTCATTTTTCACACAGAAATACAGATTTTTCTGTATGTATTCAACAGGAGCCACACAAATTGAAAATAATTTGGAAAGACTCTTTTTAGGAACTACACACTCTGAATTTAAGTTCTAATCTTGTGAGACCCTTCCCTGAGTTTCCCGTGAAAAAGCTTGCTATAAATACATAGAAATAAAATCATTAAAATGTTAATATAACCTATAAAATCAAACAAAAGACCTGCTAGAGACTGGGTCAAACCTAAATCATGTAAAAAACCCTTCTTAAAATGAAGTCCTGGAGATCTGAATAATTTTCCTTTTAAAATATCAGTGCAATCTTTAGGTTTGGTTCAGTTAAATCTGGAGCAATTCTCCATAATGAAAGGAAAGAATGAATATAAACACATTTCAGTAGGACTTTGGGATTCCTGACTCCTGTCTCTTTAGGGAGCCTATTTTTCCTTATGGCACAGGTCTGCACTGTTAAAGACCTTGCTATGAAATAATGAGAAGTTGAGGAGAGAAGGAGAACAAGCATGATTACCTTGGAAAATTCACTTAATTAAAGAGACCCAAAATGGTGTGTCCATCTATTGATGTTACCAGAAGCAGCCAAATAGCTTATCCAAGTGAAAAAGAGGAAAAGAAAAACAACAGAGTCCCCACCATAGGTGAGAGCTGAGATTTTCCTCTCACACCACTGATTTTTTGTAAGAAATGATATTTTTCAAGAGTTCCTGCTGCCAAAGGAGCTGGGAGTTCCTGTGTTCAGACAATGCTGCACCACAGAGTTGTGTGCTTTTAATTCAATTCCATTTAATGTATATTAAATGGAGAGATTAATTCATATAAAATACATGTAGACCCCTCCTGATAGTGGGTGTTTCCCATGTCACAAAACGCAGTGTGGCAGAAAGCATTAACCAGGAAATAATTCCCTGGGATTGGGACCTCCTTTCCCTGCAGAGGATCCTGACCGTGGAAAGGACTGTAAGATTTCCTCTCCACCCCACACAAGGGCTGGGATGGCATCTGCAGCCTGGTGGCCACAAAAAGGGGAAGATTGGCCTAATAGTGGCTCTAAAGACACACAGATGGACAATGGCTTTGATGGCAGTGAGAAGAAACACTTCCATTGTCCACAGAAGTGTCCAAGGCCAGATTGGACAGGGCTTGGAGCAATCTGGGATACTGGAAGGTGTCCCTGCCCATGGCAGGGGGTGGGACTGAATGAAATTTAAGGTCCTTTTCCAATCCAAACCATTCCATGATTCTATGAAGACCCAACATCCTACAAAGCATCATCTGGAGGGGCTCAACCAATGGCTCAAAAGCAAATATTCCTGTTTATTTTCCATGGCTTTATTCCACCGTAGGTTCCATTGCTGTGGCAGGTTTCATGTGTATCTGAAAAAACTCAACTCCTCTCCTTACACTGTATTTTGTTTGGATATGACCCATTCTCCAATTTTAATGATAAAATGAGAACATAATTCACATATTAGCATTTCCAGACCTGTACAGCTGCAGAATAAGTAAACAGTGGAGTGAATAATCATTATTAATCTGCACCAGAGAAAGAGCAAGAGGAGGAAAAAAAAAAAAGCACATGATTTTGTGGTGTGCTAAACCAGAAAAATATGGTTTGCACTTCTTAAAACATCTCAAATTCTTTTTTTATCTGTGTTTTAGAGGTGACAGAGAAAAATCTATCTTTTAGCTGAACTAATCTCCAATGAATTAATATCCTTTTTCATATAAAAGTGTTTGGGGAAACTTGAAATTGTGGCATAACCTATTGATTACATTATTTGAATTAAGTTTTCAAAATCCTACAGCTGTTTGCTGTCAAGATTTAAACCTACTGTCTATTTTCAGCTGTGCACTTAATACACATTTCACCTGGTGACTCAATAACATTTTAATATAAAAGTACATGATCGGGGAACATATGTTCAGTGTTCATATGAGGCTTAATAGCGACAGAAGGGGTAACAATTAACAGTTCTGTTTTTTCTGGGTACACAGGGTCCGAGCTTAAAGTTTTTCCTGGGCTGCTTCCAAAAAATCTTTGTTCCTAGTGCCTTGACCTTTGAGGAGTTTGGAATCAATGAGCCACGTTGCCTTCCATAAGGGTGTCAAGTGCAGAATAAAAAACTGCGTCACATCATTTTTCACCGCGGCCAGATGAGGTCTGAGTGAAGGAACAAGGAACAGGAAAGCCAGAACATCTGAAAAATTGACTCTGCAAGCTGGAATGTGATTCTGCAATAAGGGGCAACTCTCCTTTGCTTTTTTTTTTTTTTCCCCTCCCTCTTTTTTTCTGCTGGAGTAGGCAGGTTGTAGACAGATCTGGGTCTCAGGCCCCCACCCCTGGGGCCCCGTGTCAGGGCGCGGTGATAGAGCGCCGTTCATTTCTGCAACATCTGTAACGCATCGAGGCGGGTATTAATAGCTCAATGTGCCAATCTGCCACTGTGCGTTCTGACCCAGCGAGGACCAGGAGCATGGAAGGTCTGTAAGGCAGATGTGGGAACGGCAGCAAGGGCTCAAATTAAAGGCAGACCCTGAGTTTTGCACGGAATTGCGGAGCAGTAGTTCTGGAAGAGGCTAATGCTTCCAGCTCAGTTAGGAGGTTAATAGAGCTAATCTTCTGTATCACTATTATTTATAACATGTTGTTGGACTTAATGTTTATGAAGCTCAAGCTGTATAGTGCACATCCAATTATGTTTTCTTACAGCCATGGAGGGTTTTATGAAAAGGAATATTGAGTGAATGCTTTATTGCTGAAAAATATTGTATGGGTTAGAAGGGAAGTTAATCCTATAGGAGGTAAAAACAGTAACAAAGGCTACAGCAAATACGAGATGCTTTAAATTCATTGCATGACATTCTCACCCTAATTATTAGCCCACACTGGGAATAAAAACAGCACCCTCATCTTCAAGTTATTATTTTTTTTTTCCCTTTCCTCATTTTTATTGCACATTTACATAAGACTTCAATGCCTTGTACTTCTTCCAGGCTGCCTTATAAGGTTTCTTTTAACCCTTTACTTCTCCACAGCCCTGCAGGAAGACTCATTTATACCCATGGAGGCAGTGGAAGGCAGGCAACAACAGCACAGGTGGCTGGGGCAGAGGAGGCCAAGCCACCATGGGCACAGAGGTGGCAGCAGCTTGAACGAAAGCCCAGCAGTTCAGGTGCTTATCCAGCCTCAGCTCCCAGAGCCCCACAGGTCTGGAAAGCTGGGACAGAAAATCTTGAGAAAAAAGAAATAAAATCTTAAGATATCCAGTGTTTCCTGCATCTAATTGGATGGGAAACATTGCAAGAGCAAATGCTTCTCATGGTGAGGAGGACCAGCCCATAGCTGGCAGCAGAAATGTCCAGTGGATGGTTGAGTAAGGTAAAATAAAAACTTCTTTGAAAAATGTCCTGGCCAGCATGAAGGACCATCGTTATTGCAGTTAGGGAGAGCAGAAAGAATGAAGTGGGCGCTTGTGGTTTGTACTTTATGCTTAAAATAAGGAGAGTTAAAGAAATTCCGACTGAAGGAAAAAGAAGGAAGGAAGGAAGATTAGCCAGTTAATAAAGGAGATTTATGTGAGTGATGGTGGGTAGGCAAATTGCACTGCTAAATGGGGTATGGACTTCTTTTATGTGGACAAGAGAATTTATCAATTTTCTTTAACTCAAGCTGAGCCATTATTGTGTCATCAGGGCCTCGGCTGGAGGAGACACCCATCTCATGGAGAAACAGGTCTGGAGACACCCGGCCTGGCTGGCAGAAATTTGGGAATGGTGCCGTCTCCTGCATATGCTTCCAACAAACATTTTTGCTGTGCTGCAGTTTTGATCAAGGCTTGGGATTTTTTTAATCTGTACCGTGAGTCAAAGGTGCACATGGGCTGCTCCAGCAATTCCTCATTTTCAATGAGCAGCTTAGGAGGATTTTGAGGGCTGAGCAAGGCCGGCTGAGATAGGATCTCAGGAGCCTGAGATCTTGGATGATGATGAAAGTTCTAGTTTTTGTCATCACTGTCAAACAGGCTGGGCAGAAAGATGCAGCTACCCAAAGCATGAGCAGATAGCTGGTGTCTGACCCACGTCCAACTGGCTTGAAGGAGCATTTCTTCCCAGCATCTGTGGGAAAGCATCTGTGTAGCCAGTGGCTGATGAATTCCCTTGGAAGAGTTTCTAATTTGAGCTCGTGTTATGTGTGTTCCTGGTTAAAAGTGAATTTCTGAAAACACATGGGTTGTCCCGAAGTTCAGTCTGCCGTTATTGGATTCAGTGTTTCCAGCAGGAATTTAGCTCCTCGTGTTACAGATGATGAGACCTGATGAGCTGCTATGAATGTGTTATCTGCATGGAGCTGAGCCGGCTCCTGCTCCAGAGCAGGGTTTCCTGGAGCAAATCCAACCTAGGACAAGAGCTGCAAGAAAAGCATTTTCCTCCCCAGGCCACATCACTGCAGCTTCGTGTCTCTCTGAGACCTGACACAGGTGTAGCTGCAGGATCAGGATCTCAACAAAAAATCAGAGTAGAATTGTCCACAGACAGAAATAAATAATCCTCTGTGGCTGGTATTTCATTTATCATTTATGCACTTGAATTTATACTCACCTAAATCCTATACATATGTCCTTAAATGCCTGCAGAAATCTCTGATTTCTCCTCTTCCATTAGGGATACCATCTAAAACCTGCTTTCTATTAAAAACAACAAAAAAAAAATCAGAAAAAGTGCATTCTTTCTCCATCCCTGAGCCATTTGGTGCTTCAGAAAATCATTAGAGAAGTGTGCGTTTTTCAAAGCCAAAAATATTTTCCTCTTAAAATCCCACCCTCTTCTCCAGTGGCTTCTGAGAAAGCAGCAGAGGCAATTGCCATGGCAAGAGGAAAGTGTGGATGAGGAGCCAGAAGAGCCTCAGGTGTCTGCAAAAGGGGGAGATGGGGCCAGAAGAACCAGGGAAAGGAATTTGGGATGGCCATAGTTAAAAATGCCATTTTCTTGTTGAATCCTGTAAATGGACAGAAGTTCATTAAGGATCACCAGCAGGAAATATAAACATTGTGCTTAATTTTGAGAGAGAATTCTGTGTCTATTCTTCAGATAAGGCTGGGGTTAGGATTCAAAAGGGTAGGAAGATAGCTGACTTGGATTGTGGCTGGATTTTGGAATATTTAATTAACTTTATTGCAAGATTTTCTTTACCCTTGAAATGGCAAAATGTGTGTTTACGTTGTTTTGATGTGAAAATATTGACTTTGAGGTTGGGGTATTTGAAATGACCAAAGCTAAAATGAAAATGATGGGTCAAGTCTGGAACAAAAAGTTAAATTTAGTAACTTATCTTCCTGAATTTAGAGAGCTGAAGAGGAATGACCATCAGCTCAAGCTGAGTCATAATTTCCCTGGAAGTCTCCAAGGCTGGGATGGATGGGGCTTGGAGGAACCCAGGATAGTGGAAGGTGGCCCTGCCCATGGCAGGAGAAGAAACTGGATGAGCTTTCAAGTCCCTTCCAACCCCAAACTGAATTTTAACCTGGTATTTGAATGACTTAAAAAAATTTATTTATAGATAATTGTGGACAAGATGAAGAAAAGGATTAAAAAATGATCTTGGGGAAATAAAAAGGCCCAGAAAAAGTATTCCTATTGTTATAATCATGCAGGTTGGAAATCAAAGGAAAACAATCCTGCCTGGATCATCCAGCTCTTGCTTTGGGCATTTTATTTAACCTGGCAGAGTCTGGGTCTGTTGATAAGAATAGATGTTTTGTAAAAGGAGCAGTTAAAGATCTGGTTGCATCCCTGGGTATTCCCAGGCACTGAAAGAAAATCTGGATATTCTACCAAGAAGACTGGACTAGGAATAGAATTAAACTCCTTGTTTAGCTGGAGGACAAATATGTTTGAAATCATAAAGAGTGGGATTAGGGTTATTTCGAGCTGCCCCTTTTTCCTCCTTGTCAAACCATTCAGGAAAATGAGGCCTTATTATCACAGAACTCAAACTTCACACCAACTCTGAGCTATCTCCATTTTGAGATGCTCAATAAAACCAGCACTGCAGGGAAATGTTGTTGCACTTTAGGATTATCCAAAGGTCAAATATTCAGAATAATGTAATAGAAAAACACAGGCTTCAATTTAATGGAATAGCATTTAACAGGACAGGAAAAATATTCTAACCTGGAAGACTTTATCATAAAAAAAATTTAAAATGTAAAAAATCGAGGGAAATGCCAAAACCTCGGAGTTTGTGCTGTTTCATAGCACTCTGTGGGCAGCTCACTGGGACAAAAGATACCAGGAATTCAGGAGGTCGA
This sequence comes from Aphelocoma coerulescens, assembly GCF_041296385.1. NCBI lineage: Eukaryota > Metazoa > Chordata > Aves > Passeriformes > Corvidae > Aphelocoma > Aphelocoma coerulescens. The sequence goes on from NC_091020.1 coordinate 35,383,774, forward strand.
GTGGGCTCCCTTCAAGCCCAGAAACTCTCCTTTGGTGTCTGGAGTAAACCTCTGCTTGTCTATGAGAGAACAAAACATGTAGCACTTTATTTGTTATTCTGACTGCTCCTAAATCAGACTTGCCTTTGCAAATTTTGGTTCTTTCCATGTGGACCTTCTTTGTCTGAAATTTGCTGGGGCAGAAAACAAAAGAGGGTTCAGAATGATTTTTGGCTTTGTCGGCAGATCCATCACGTTGCAGACACGGCTCCACCTCATGGCACCAGGCCATGGAGAACATGATCCATTAAGGATCAGCAGTGCCCGTTATGTTGGCTATTGAGCTAAAGGATCCTGGGTCCAAGAGCAGGGTAAAACACTTGGGTGTTCCAGAATAAAACAATGAATCTGAGCTGGTAAATGATGGTTTGGAGCTATGAGAGAGTTTGGAAAGTCAATGTCAACCGGAGATCCTACTCACGGAGGAAATGAGTTCTCTTCAGATCTATTCTAGGATGTTTGTGAAATTCAGTTGTCTCAGTACTGCTAAGTGAAGGCATTTGAAATTTTATCATTTTATTTATTTGGTATCAGGCAATGAAAAAGGAACCCGAGCGTGTAATGCAGGATCTGCCATCCCACCACAGAAACTCATATTGCTAAACATATCCATATTATCCAACCACATTGCTAAGCATATGGAATCTTTAAGGAAGATTATCTCAATTTTCACTATTTTTAATAAGCAGAGCTGTAAAATATCTCCATTTGCTCCTCTCCGAACCGTTGGCTCACCAGCTCCGAGCGCGTTGGGAAGAGGTGGCAGATTCCTCCAGCCGTATCCATCCTCCCATCCCCGAATCCCCGTCTGGCTGCAGTGCTTGGGCAGGCCCTGGGTGGGAGCAGTCAGAGGGTCCGGCCACCCCAGCCTCCCGCCGCATTCCTGCTCCGTACCGGAGGTGGCCGGGCAGGGGGTCCCTGCCGGGGTTATGCTGGGCCACTCTCCCTGCTGCAAACAGGAACCTCCAGCAATGCTAAACAAATCAGGCTGCCAAGGATTTTTTTTTTCTTTTTTTTTTTTTTTTCTTTTTTTTTTTTTTTGTTCCTAACTTTCCCATAAAAAGATTCAGGTAAATGTAGCATGACGAGCCAATTTAAGCCAATTTCAAAGTTATTTGAGTAATTGGTTATTAAGATAACACTCTCAAATTTCAATTCAGCAATTATCCTCTTAAAGATACAGAATGTAAGTATAGGAGGAAGAGAGTATGTGTTAAAGCTACAGAGGCCCCTTTTTGAAAATCTAAAATGTGGAGATATTTGACAAAACCATGGAGCTCCTAATCTCGTTGCACTGAGACTTATCTTCCAGCATGTGCAACCCTTCCATGTTGAAAGTAAGTGTTTCTAAATTTTGGAAGCGAAGTTGACTATTATTAGTGCTCGTATAGATTAAGAGACTAAGTGAAGACCCTCCTTTTAATATATGTAAGCTCCTTACCCATAACTTAAGAACCACAAGGGGACAGAACATTGTCTTCCTACAAGGCTGCACTGCAGACTGATGCAGAGTGTGATGATGGAAATAATGGCTTTGGCAGATGTACTTGGTTTGGAGCCAATTTCTCCATCCTAATGAATGGTGGAATTACCACAGAAAAGCTTTACAATTAAAAAAAAAAAAAAAAAAAAAAAAGGAAAGAAAGAAAAAAAAGAAAAAAGAAAGAAAAAATGTGCAGCTTATTCCCAGTTAATCAACCCCGTAGGATGGATGGCCATGACCAATTATTATTCCCAGATACTACTGGTTAATCAAAAAGCACACAGTTAAAAGGCCTCACGTTAGCAACTTGGCTGCTGAAAGCAAGAGTGGAGAATCTGCAAATGTTCACCACAAGATTAAGGTTATGTAAATGCTGGGAAGCTTCCTGTGCTTGCACAGTTGCCTTTCAGGAAGGTGAAGTGGGTTTGTCATCCCTGGAGTGGCACTGGGTGTGATCCCTGGAGTGGCACTGGGTGTTTGTCATCCCTGGAGTGGCACTGGGTGTTTGTTACCCCTGGAGTGGCACTGGGTGTTTGTCATCCCTGGAGTGGCACTGGGTGTTTGTTACCCCTGGAGTGGCACTGGGTGTTTGTCATCCCTGGAGTGGCACTGGGTGTTTGTTTCCCCTGGAGTGGCACTGAGTGCTCTCCCTGGAGTGGAACTGGGTGCTATCCTCAGAGTGGCACTGCGTGTCATCCCTGGAGTGGCACTGGGTGTGATCCCTGGAGTGGCACTGGGTGTTTGTTACCCCTGGAGTGGCACTGGGTGTTTGTCATCCCTGGAGTGGCACTGGGTGCTCTCCCTGGAGCGGCACTGGGTGTGATCCCTAGAGTGGCACTGGGTGTTTGTCATCCCTGGAGTGGCACTGAGTGCTCTCCCTGGAGTGGAACTGGGTGCTATCCTCAGAGTGGCACTGCGTGTCATCCCTGGAGTGGCACTGGGTGTGATCCCTGGAGTGGCACTGGGTGTTTGTTACCCCTGGAGTGGCACTGGGTGTTTGTCATCCCTGGAGTGGCACTGGGTGCTCTCCCTGGAGCGGCACTGGGTGTGATCCCTAGAGTGGCACTGGGTGTTTGTCATCCCTGGAGTGGCACTGGGTGCTCCCCCTGGAGTGGCACTGGGTGTGATCCCTGGAGTGGCACTGGGTGTTTGTCATCCCTGGAGTGGCACTGGGTGCTCTCCCTGGAGCGGCACTGGGTGTGATCCCTGGAGTGGCACTGGGTGTTTGTTACCCCTGGAGTGGCACTGGGTGTTTGTTACCCCTAGAGTGGCACTGGGTGTGACCCCTGGAGTGGCACTGGGTGTGATCCCTGGAGTGGCACTGGGTGTTTGTCATCCCTGGAGTGGCACTGCGTGTTTGTTACCCCTGGAGCAGCACTGGGTGTGACCCCTGGAGTGGCACTGGGTGTTTGTCATCCCTGGAGTGGCACTGGGTGTGACCCCTGGAGTGGCACTGGGTGTTTGTCATCCCTGGAGTGGCACTGGGTGTTTGTTACCCCTGGAGCAGCACTGGGTGTGACCCCTGGAGTGGCACTGGGTGTTTGTTACCCCTGGAGTGGCACTGGGTGTGACCCCTGGAGTGGCACTGGGTGTTTGTCATCCCTGGAGTGGCACTGGGTGCTCCCCCTGGAGTGGCACTGGGTGTTTGTCATCCCTGGAGTGGCACTGGGTGTTTGTTACCCCTGGAGTGGCACTGGGTGTGACCCCTGGAGCGGCACTGGGTGTGATCCCTGGAGTGGCACTGGTTCAGGGAAGTGTTATTGGCAGCAGGGTTCCAGTTCCAGATCCGTGATGTCCTCAGCTACTGCTCAGGGCAAAAGTTCTGTGGGATGAGCATTCTCCCAGAGCACATAAACCCCTCACACCCTCTGGCTGCAGCCACCAGCTCTCTCCCCTCCCATCCCAGTTGTGCCTGGAAACCAAAGGAAGGGATGCACAAGCGGCGTCTGCGGCTTTTTGTGCCTCCTCACTCCAGACTCGAGGAGCAGGAGACACCAGGGAGGAAGCAGAGAGCGAATCCTGACAGAGCAGAGGTCGGGGTTTGTTCACATTTTGGCTCACACCAGCAGAATGCAAAGGGCAGAACGAGATAGGGCAGGAAATATGAAGCCGGGTCTGATTGACTCCTGATGGAAGTTAACCCCCTTCCACTGGAAATTTCCATGGAGCGAAGCCAAGTCCCCGCAGCTGAGAATCCGTCCCCTTTGTGTTCAGATCAGTTGTAATAATTAAAGATATATTAAGACAGCAGAGAGTGCAGTGTAATCAGGACTGGGAAAAATCCTTCAGAGTTATTTTAGCTTTAGTCCTTACGTTTATTTTTTGTGACTGAGATTGTTTAAATAATATGTCTCCAGAGAACAGAGTAAAAATATAGATTCTAATTTGAATATAGATAAACACTGGATTATATATCACAAAATATGCTGGTGTAGCACAAGCAGTACATGCTACATGTTAACACCAGGTATTACGTAACCACAGCACCCAGCCAACTCACTTTTATCGTGCTAATGTATTTTTTACCTCCAAACATTAATATTTTTATATCTATATATATGTACTGCTACAATGCCATATTCCCAGGTTTTACAGTTTCTCTGCATTTTTCTGGCACAGGTTACAATGGAAGAAAAACGCCAACTGGAACACGTCGAAAAACAAGATCATAAGGTTTCACTCAAGTTGCTTAAATTATTATGTAGGAGGTATATTATCGACCTTTTAATAAAAACCTTTACAGTCTCCATGGAAACATTTTTACATTGACATATAAAAACATAAATGGAAAAAAAATGTTGTAAAAAAATGAATCTGGTCTCCTGTTCATAAATTAGAGGCTGCCCTCACTGTGTGGTGCCTCATCTTCCCTCCGTTATGCAAATGCAGCTGCTCAGTGATGATTCATTAGTAGAGCATCTTGCTGTAACCTGTGTAGTAAGCTGAGGGATTCGAGAGGTTTAATCCTAAAATAGCATTTACTGTTTCTGGGAAGCAGTTTCCCACCTACTTTTAAACCAGGACAGCACATCAGTGCATTTGGGCTCGGGTTAAATGTGCAGAAGGTGGAACAACCCTCGGAAGTACGGACTCATAAAATTCAAAGCTCACAAGAAGTGCCTGCCTGGTTTTCTTTTTAGTTAAATTAAGAGCCTCTCATCCTGACCGCACCGAATTTCCAGGAGTTTGCAGCCTTTACAGCAGAGGAAAATCCTCCGGCACCCTCAGCCTCACGTGCTGGAGCCCCGGCAAATTTGGGAAGGGGCAAGGAATCTCAAACACATCATTTGAGATAAGGATCAGTCTCTCTTGATTTGAATTCCAGAGCTCTCAGCTGTGGTCTGCTGACATCTCGTCAGCATCCGTGACATTTACCAGCGATATCCCGTTTATATCACTCTCAACTCCAGAGGCCAGATGACAAGATGCAAAGACATTCGAATTCTGATTACAATACAAAGGCAGAAGTTTGTGCTGTTAAAAAAGAGAAGCACAGCACAAAGAGCACCGGGATTGTTTTCCAAGAGGCACCAGCGCAGTACTAAATGTGCTTTTATTTACAGATAATTCTCTGGCAGGCTTCTCTTTTAATCTCAATTTCCTCTCTAATCAATGCAGGATTGTGCCAACCATTTGCAGGAGCATTCTTTACATGAGTACACATGAAGTGGTTTTTCAAGGAGCTGAAGAAATAAAATTGTCAATGTTTACTAAAATAAAAAGCAGTTCCTGAAGAAACCCTGTTCAAACACAAGCAAATGAAGCATTGACCTGTCTCATATAATAAAACAGAGAACTAAATAGTCTCAAAATGAATCATGTAGCTTTCTACCAATTTTCAAGTTATGAAAACCAAAAGGGTGATTAGCACATAGATTTTAAAAAGTTGAAAGAAGAGTCTTTAAGGCCAGGTAAATGTCATGTTCTGAATGCAATAGGTAATACAGATGAATTGTACAGGTTTCCTTACAAAGCCCAGTGAAATTATTGAATGCCTTTGCACTCAACGGCAGCATCAGACACATCTTAGGATGCAATTAAAGAGCAAATAACTTTTAAATATAATTTAATATCAAACCAAACAGCTGTTGCCTCATATATAACATCAGTAGAATTTTTTATATCGATAAATAGATAAATAGATACATCTATATACGCATGCTTATAATCCAAACACACTTTTATTAGCTTTTTTTTTTTTGCAGTTCCTGTCTAATACAGCTGATATGATGATTTGCAGGGGGATTTCTTGCTGAATCAAACTTGAAGCGAACATCCCTCCATACCTGGATAGTTTCTGCAGTGCCTTGAGCTTTGTGTTAATAACATTGCAAAGGAAAATTATTTTCACAAAGTGCTTCAGCACCGAGTCTCTAAACACCAGAACCCCCTGAAAGTATCTCAAATTCATTTTGGCCAAGTTCACAACAGGAAATAGGTAAAGGGAGAAAGTCACACTGAAGTGATTGTTGAAATGAACCCAGAAAAGTGTGGAAAATGCAGAGTTTGTGTGCACACACACAGAGGAGCTACTCAGACCTCCCTCCCTTCCAAGCTGGAATGGAGCTCTGAGCAACCTGGTCTGTAGAAGGTGTCCCTGCCTATGGAATGAGATGTTCCTTAAGACCCCTTCCAACCCAAACCATTCTGGGATTCTGTGTCGTGGGGAAAATCCAGATCTTGCCTCACGCTCTGACCTCCAGCCGACACTGCAGAGGAGCACTCGAGAGCTCTGGTAAAACCTCTCAGATAAAAATCTGAACAGTTTCCTCAGTCTTATTTGTAGTTGCTGTCAATGAGAGAGATGTTACTGCGTGTTTGGGAACGACACGGCGTGCACTGGCTCCGGAATTCACAAACTCCTGCAGTTTCCACGGGCTTTAATAAACACCACTGAAACTCATCAGGACAATTTTTTTGCACATATAAGTGAAGAGCCCTTAATTCACTCAAAGGACCAAACTATCCTGTAATGAGAGCCCCGTCTGGCAAAATACCTGAAATTCTAGAAGCCCTGTGTGCGGGAAATCCCGCTACGAAGAGCCAGTGTCCATAAAGGAGACAGAGAAGTCCTGCAGCTTCATTCGAATGAAGGGAGAGAGTCCACGGGGCACATGCCCGTCGGGTTTTCTCTCCCGAGGTTTTGGAGGATGCAGCCTCCTTTTATCCCAAACTGCCGGCCGCGCGCTGCCCTCTTCCTTTACCCATTGCAAGGTGCCAGGAAGGTGCAGCCTTCCCGAGCCACCTACCACATATTCCCCCTCGAACCTGGCATTTTACCCCAAAATTCAGAAACTCAGGCTTGTGCAGACCCATTCGTCTGTTTCAGGAGTCACACTGTCGGGGCTTGAAGTTCCTAGTGATATTAAGACTCATTAAGAGCCATTTCAAAGCCCTTAACACCCATACCTTCACCCATGGAGTTGCGTGCAAAGACATCAGCACACACCTTCCCTATGGCCTGTTTTAAAAGAAAAGCACACAAATTCCGGCTGTTTCAATCAGCTGCATTTTCCACTCGCCCCCTTATCTAAATTTTACCTTTCTGTGTATGTTGTCTGCTGAAAACTGAATTGTGGCTGAAGGTTTGGTCTGGGAAATGATGGAAGCGCAGCCTTGCTGCTCTCTCTGGCAGGGGCTGACAGCCTTGTTGGTGCCCCTGCCAGGGGTTGGTGTCTCGGGCAATGCTGGGTGACCACCCAACGTGGCAACTCCCGCTGCCCTTAGGGCTCTCGGATTTCCACAGTCCCATTTCACCTTTCCCTTTGCTTCTCCACGCCTGGGAGCCAAGTGGAAAATATTCCTCCTGCAAAACTGGCCAAGAAGTCAGAGGCCACAGCAGAGGGGCCAAGCTGGCAGCGTACAGAAATCCAGTTTGTCTTTTCAGCAGGGACAGAGTTGAAGCCTCAGGTGTCTTCTCAGTAATCCCACAGGATTTTGTGGTCACTCAAACCACCAGTGCCCCCAGCAGCTCTTCAGGAACCACATCCCTTGTTCTTCAATCCCCTTGTTCCCACCACAGACCACGGTTTGTATCCACAAATTGGCCCCTCTCTGTGAACTTAACGTGAGGCTGCTGGGCCAACAAAAATGTGCCAACATTTTTGGCAAATCTTCCTGCAGTGTTTGTGCAGATCTTTGCAGGTCATTAACCTGACAATGCCGGTGATAAGAGGCTGGGAGTCACAAATGCTTCTGAGCGGTCTCCGAGGCTCAGCCCTTGGCATTCCAAGCGCGCAGGGCCAGCAAGGCAGCGGGTAACTGGAGAGACCTGATGCCATCGTGCCGAATGGAGAGCAAACACTGCCCTGCACTGTGACTGCCACCGAGGGAAAAGGACCGGCAAAAGGAAAGAGGGGAAAAAGGAAAATTGCCAAGGAAAATCGCTGTGAACTTCCAACCCTGGCAGCACATCCAGTCATGGAGTGGCGTGGGTTGGAAAGGACCTTGAAGTTCACCGAGTTTCACCCCTCTGTCATGGGCAGGGACACCTCCCACTGTGCCAGGCTGCTCCCAGCCCCCATGTCCAGCCTGGCCTTGGGCACTGCCAGGGATCCAGGGGCAGCCCCAGCTGCTCTGGGCACCCTGTGCCAGGGCCTGCCCACCCTCCCAGGGAACAATTCCTTCCCAATCTCCCATCCAGCCCTGCCCTCTGGCACTGGGAAGCCATTCCCTGTGTCCTGTCCCTCCATGCCTTGTCCCCAGTCCCTCTCCAGCTCTCCTGGAGCCCCTTTAGGCCCTGCAAGGGGCTCTGAGGGCTCTGTAGATCTTTCCCTCAGCCAGGTGAGCACCCCCAGCTCTCCCAGCCCAGCTCCAGAGGGGCTCCAGCCCTTGAAGCATCTCCATGGCCTCCTCTGTGCTCACTCCAATATGTCCATGCCCTTCTGATGCTGGAGACCCCAAGAGCTGAGCACAGTCTGAACATCAGATGAGCGATCCCCAAGCCTCCAGAGCCTCGTGAGACTCCCACACCTCGTACCCTGCTCCTGCCTTACCAGGAGCTCATCCCCACCTCCTTCCCTGGCCACAGCAGTGCTGACACTGAAAATCTACTTCCTGCCCTGCCAGCCTTCTCTGGAGATGATTCCAGTGTTGGGAAGCAACACCGTAATGGAGGTCAAAAATCCAATTTTTTCTTATAACAGGCTGCACTTTTTCCCTTCACATTGTGTCTTCAGACACAACAATGCACCCATTGGAGTAATTAAATTTAAATACTAATAATCTAATAAGTTCTTCCATAAACTCAACATCCATCTAGCAAACGTTTACTCTTCTTATTGATATCCCCAAGAAACATGAAGTGTCTTAAGGGATGAGTCCCATGATACTTTTCCATGGGTATATTTTAACTGGATGGAATAATTATTGAAAAAAATCTAGAATTCATACAGGCATGTGTAACATTAAAAAAAAAAAGGCTTGATTAAGTTTATGACGTGTTTATCAACAGTTTTCTAACTTTCTACAAATTCTTTTTTTTAAATAGTGCCAGAGATTTTGGATTCCCTGATAACAACTCGATGTAAACTTCCATGCATTTGAGCCCTTCTGTGCATGGTTGTGATTGTCAAGTCATGTTTTGGTAACTGTGACTGTGAATTAAATACAAGGCAAGCTAAGTGAAGAAAAAGAATAAATAATTGCAGCAGTAACATTTATATTTGTGCTCCAGAGTTAATCCGATCATCACCAGCATCTCAACCTTTTCTAACCGCTAACACAAGAAGTTTGAATTTGTTGTATGTTGTAGGACCCTGGTGGGCACATCCAAAACTGTTCCCATGATCCCAGAACTCCATTGTCTGTTCAACTCTTACTTAGAGGTCATTCCAAACTTTATTTTACCCCTTCTTCTGACACTGAATCTGAGAATATAAACCATGTAGGTATTATTAAACACCCCTAACTTAGTTCCAAAGTTCTGCTATATCAGGTTGCACCAGATCTGACTTTGCCTGTGAAGAAACAATCTGTTTTTATCCCACATTATCCCAGCTTGGAAGCAGTTCTTATCCTGATGTTCAACAAGCCCGATGTTCACCGGTGCTAAAGTCACAGGCCTGCATATTTCTGTGTGTGTGTATGTGTTTGCATCTGCAATTTCCCAATATTCCTGGCTACTGCTCTCCGAGCCATTGAACTGCTCAGTGCTGCATGTAATAAAACACTGAAGGCATCTGGGTTTTTTTGGACACATGTCTTGGCAGGAGAGCTGGGCTTGAAGTGTTGGATTCTCTTTGCACAGTTTGGAGACCAGCGTGTTTCCAGTGGAGCTGGAAACCTGTAACCACTCATATGCTCTGCTGGGTAATTTGTTAGAGTTTAGGACTGTTTGGATTTGTTTTCAAGTTGGAAAAAGAAATTTAAGGGGGTAACCTAAGAAAGAACAGATGCTAACACTGGAATATTAGAGCTACGAGCTCTTATCGCAGTTTGGGGAGCTGTCTAACAGTTCTTTTTAGGCAAAATCTGGCCTGAAAGTGGCATGAAAGCAAGTGTGTTAAATATTGTGAAAGCAGCTGCCCTCTCTGCACTCCTCTGACTTGTGAAATCCCATTCCTCTGGTATCTCAAACGGCTCAGTTCTGGCTCCCCATCCACTGCTCCCAACACTCTGCCCAGGCTGCCTTCAGCAGAAAGGTATTGGCACCTGGCCACCATCCAGCAGGGCATGTGTGACATTTCAGGGTTTGGAGCATCTCCATCTATCGTGTGTTTTCCATTCTTAAGGGAAGCAGGAAAATTGGGGGGACGTTATTTTGGTATAAATATAAGTTGCAGATACATATGATAGAATCACAGAACGGGGTTGGAAAAGACCTTAAAAATCATCTATTTCCAACCCCTTGTCATGAGCAGGGACACCTTCCACTATTCCAGGTTGCTCCAAGCCTATCCTGCCCTTGAACACTTCCAGAGATGGGGCAGCCACAGCTTCCCTGCAAAACCTGTGCCAGGGCCTCACCACCCCCACAGTAAGGAATTCTTTCCTAATATCCCATCTAAACCTGTCAGTTTGAAGCTATTTCCCCTTGTCCTGTCACTACAAGCTCTCAGAAAAAGTCCCTCTCCACTCTTTCCTGTAGTTTTCCTTCAGGTGCTGGAAGGTCACAGTTATAACCCTGTATTTTGTACCCAGAGCAGACAAGAACCTTGCACCATTTTGCACCACTGGCTATTTGTTCGATTTATCCCCAAAAATGCCTTGGAGTGTTTTTTGGGGTTATTCCCATGGAAGTGGCTCACTGGGAGGTGCTGCCCAAGCTGCAGGTGAGGGGTCAGCAGGAGGGCTGGGATTTCTTCAGCACACCCAGTCCCAGCTAAAGCTGCAGTACAGCACTTCTGGATTCCAGAGCTGGAGCAAGTGGGCAAGGAAAAGACCCCAAAGTGGCCCTCTACTATATCAGCATCTGATTGCAATTTCTGATGGCAATTTCTTCCTTTTTTTACACAATTTTCCATCTGTCTGGGTAACCAAAGCCATGCAGATGACTGGAAGAAAATGCCAATTCTTTTTACTTTTGTTGAAATGACTTTCACCCTTCTGCTATCGTATTCTCTGCTACATTTAATTTGTTTTGGTTTAGCACATTTTAGCTGAGCAAACAATTTGTATGTTATGACTTGAGTTTTAGAATTGTTAAGGATTTTTTTTCCCCCTTTTTCACAGCTTTTTTTCTAACCTGTCTGTATTCAGCTCACACGCTGGGTTGTATTTAAACAGAAGATCAACTGATAATTGCAACACCACTGCTGGCATCGCTCTAGTGATGAGGCTGCCAGCATTTCCAGGTTGAATTTTGGCATCAGACATTGCAGCTTGAAAGCCAATTTTATTAAAATGAGTAGAGGGAAAAATCTGTTTGGCCTCTTTTGCTTGATAAGAGTATAAAAAGACAACATTTTAAAAGAATAAATGAATGTTGAGAACACAGTGCCTGACCTGCAGGGATTTTCGTGGTGTTTGCCACTGTGCTGAGGTGTGCAGGTCAATGGGGATGGGATCACCCTCATCCAGAGCCACATTGTCCCAGATGAGGGCATTGGCCCCTCATTAATTACAAACTGCAGCATCAGAGGGGCACCCAAGAAGTGTTTGGAGCTGGGAGCCCACTGTCCCAGATGAGCACAGCTTCCCCTGCAATCCCACAATGAGGCCAGTGCTGCCCCAGTTCATCCCAGAAATTCCACATTCCTCAGTAAAAACACAGCCATCTACACTTATTGTCTGAGGGCCCATATCCTACCACCTCCTCTGGAAAATGTGCAACCACGCACCAGCAGAATACAGATGAAAATCTGCACTCATATAATTTTATATTTAAGCCTATGGGATAGGGATAATTACAGTTTTAGAATGGGATCAAAAAGCCCAGATCTACAGAGACTCTTTGAAGTCAATATCTATTTATTATAATTACACAACATCTTCCATCGGACCTGAAAGCATTATTCAGGCATTAATAAATTAAAGTTTGCAAAAGACAGGCTTCCCATGCCACTATTTATCCCCGTTTTATGGATAGGCAACCTGGGGAACGAGGAGTTGAGGTGAGTTGCCTCTGTGTTCCAGCAGCACGTGGACACTGGTAGGTGCAGCGAGCCACAGGCTTTCAAACAGAACATTTGGCTCATCCTAGTCCCCAGATTGTCTTGACATTCCCTGTATTCTCACACCTCGGGTGTTCCTGGTTGGAGATGTCAAAGGCCAAATGTTCTGGGATATAGTGAAGCTGCTTAGTTAATAAAACTATTAACACTTTGTATTGAATATTGCCTTTATCCAACAAATGCCTTTATTTAATGCCTGTGAGCTGCACAGAGAGTCTTATTCCAGTCTTCACATCTATGAGAAGATGATAGGAGAAGTGGAAATAGGACTTATACAGGTGGTTTAGGGGACTGAAATCCAAGCTGGGAAAGCTGAGAGCCAAAACTCCCTATTGGCCACCCCTCTCCTTTAATTCTCCTTTTATAAATCACACTAAAGCATGGAAAAAATGGGAAATTCTGAGGTTGCACCAGTAGCTCAGGTTGTGTCAGGGTGCCCATGGTGGGTGAGGAGGATGTGAAGCAGCACCCAGCCACCAAACAGAAACCTGAAACAATTTGGGCAATCTTTTAACAAAGCACAACAATTACTTAGCAGTTTTTGAAAGGACAGTTCACCACTGAAATATTGCAGTGCTCCATGGAATGGAAATAAATTTGGGTCTGAATGGAGCCTTGCCAATCTATAACCAGTGTTTTATTCAAAACAATCTTCTGGCAGGAGGAACAGAATCATGGAATCGTTCAGGTTTGAGAAGAGCTTTAAGATTACCAATCCCAGCCCTCTGGCAGCCTGACATTCTGTTTTCTGGAGAAATTTGCACCTTGGAGAGGGTGCTCCATGGAAACATGCTCACTGCTGCTGCTCTGTGCATGGGCAGAGGACCCCAGTGATGGGTGGTGCTCCAAACTCTGCCCAGCTCCAGCTGCTGGCAGTGCCCAGGCATCCCCAGAGCAGCAGGAACTTGCTCCCACTCACACCAGCTGTGCCATCAGGGCACAATTGCTGGGGTCAGCCTTGCACATGACCAGTGGGAGTTTGTGAAATCCACCTTGGCTGTCAGGGCTGGGCTTGGCTGGGCTTTCAGAGGGAGGGAAGCAGTGTTTTCCTTGGGTTGGCAGAGGGCAGTGTGTCTCCTTGCATGCTCCACGGGCACCTCTGTGCCAGGAGAGGCACAGCTGGCACTGGCAGAGGCACAGTGTGATTGTGTCCTGCTGTCCTGGGTTCTGATCCACAAGAGTCCCTACACACTCCAAGACAGACACCCTTAGGAAAGGCTCCCACCAACTTCCTCTGCTGTGATTTTACCTTTTTCATTATGTTTGACATTTTTGAGACTGAGCTTTGTTACAGACTATTAGCCTATGGCAGTAGGCTGGGGAGATAAGACTTCATCAAGCTATAAATCACACCAAAGCGTGGAAAAATGGGAAATTCTGAGGTTGCACCGGCAGCTCTGGTTGGGTTCGCCTGAGCATTGGACTGATTGCAATATTTCAAGTGACTGCTGGTATCAGCCAATGCTGCAGCTTGCAGGGAAATGAGTTTGGTGCCTTGTGTCTGAACAGCAACACTATTAAAGTTTTGTACTTAGCATCGTTACTGACTTTGTGGGATCACTGTAGCAAGTTTTAAATGATGCATGAAATGA